>NC_092723.1:0-300000 GCF_047496885.1 Scyliorhinus torazame
CAATTGACTGGGCCTGGCTCCACCAGCTTGATTGCCACCTCAGGAATAAACTCCCCTCTTTCATCTCTAACTTCAAATGCGACGTTCATCTTCTTGAACTTCCCTCAGGCCTCGCACATATCGTAAACAACCTCACCGCGCCTCAGCCCATGGCCAGCCGCGAACGCAGATCTATTTCCGCTCAAATAGTTAAGGGACAACAAATCTCTGTAGACCTTTTCTCCAGGTTTTTATCCTGGAATAACGAACTGACGAACAACCAGCAGAATATTGCTCACCATATTATTTCCCTCGGAAAACACTCGGCCCAGGGACTCGCCCTCTCAGCAGCCGCTATGTTACAGTTGGGGGCCAAATTATCGATCGCTAAAACATATACGCAACTACTTAGAGTTATTAACGCTATCCAGATGGGCCATGTCCCCTGGGAAGAGTTAGAACAATCAATCGATGAATGTATGTATTCAGACAAACATCTGGCTGGTTTACAAAGAGGAGGAACAACTGTAAAACTTTATAACGTCATTACTTCTAATCCCGAAGATCCTGCTGGGGATATATTAGGTGGTATGGTAACTAGATATTACCAAAGATGTCTGTATAAGATTCAGCTTGTATTCTCAATACCTATGTTTCATGAAAATGGAGTGTCATTATTTATCTACTTTTTGGCCAATATCGGCATTCCCCAATGTAGGGCCAAACACTGTACCCGGATACAGATAAAACCAAACTATAATGTCGGTATAGGTGAGCTGCCCCTTAAAAATCAGATGGCCTTATTATACGCCTCAACTAACATTACCAGGCTCACGGCTAAATTAGGGATCCTTCTACATCGCTGATGACTGGACACCAGTTAACCTCTGCGATACCAGTGCACATGGTTGCCCTGTCATAGCCACACCAATTACACAGGCGTTCCGCTCCTACTTCTCCATGGCCAATGGCTCAACCATTATAGCCACAGCAAAATTTTGCGAGGATTGCTCACTTCCAGTCGGCACCTGGCTGATTACCCCAACGGTTAACCATACCAGGTGTTGTACCTGTTTATTACCGCCAGTCACACAGCATAAGCAGTCTACCTACTGCCCCCCCCAGTGGTAGATCCATTCCTAAGGCTTCTTATTTCACAAATACTGGACGCCGCAATGGTCATCATACAGGAGCCATTAGTCCTTACATATACTAATTGGGACATCAACAAACAGATAAAACATCTCCAGGCCCACTTGGAGTCAGTAGACACTTCCTATACGGGAGCCATGAGAGAATTCTTTACTGTATTAGGCGAAACCATGAAAAACGCCTTCCCGAGACTACCACATGCATTCTCCTCTATTATTGACTTCGCCGTCAACACGGCCTCCAGAATGCTTAACTGGTTTGGCGACATGTTAGGAAAGGGAAAATACCTAAAATATGGTTTGATTGGGGTTGCAGGCTGATGCACGATCAATGACCACTAAAGCGAGGTTGGAGTCCAACTGAAGGCTTTAATAAGCTAGATGTTTCCCCCAGCAGCTCAGGTACAGAATGAAGGCTGCTGGGGCGGCACAGGCTCTTATACCCCGCCTTGCAGGGTGGAGCTACCATACCGCTTGACCAATTGGAAACATACAATATCTACCAATGGTGTTCCAGCATTACCAGGCACCGTAATACCTCTACACAGACTCCCACATTCACCCCCTGTTAAAAAAGAGTCCGGCGGGGGTAGTGGCCTGATATTACAACATGGTAACGTGGTAGACATTATAGTTGTGGAGGTACCGTAATACCTCCATACAGCGTTTTGTAACTATTTACAATTCTATTTACTGTTTACAATTTATGATTCATAATTAACTATACACTTTAAAATGAAGCAATCAGTCGATCGGGGGCCCTGGTCTCGTAGGGAGACCGCATCTTGTCGGCAGTCGTGGTACGCCACAGAGGTGTACTGGGGGATAGCGTGGAGAAGATGGACCCTCTCGACCAACGGATCCGACTTGTGCGCCCGCACGTGTTTTCGGAGCAGGATGGGTCTGGGAGCTGCCAGTCAGGTCGGGAGCGAGGTCCCAGAGGAGGACTTCCTGGGGAAGACAAGGAGATGTTCGTGCGGTGTTTGGTTGGTCCGGGAGGACTTCCTTACAGCGGGAGACTGGGAGATTCCTGGACTGTAGGGCCAGTCGGACGGTCTTCCAGACCGTTCCGTTCTCCCTCTCTACCTGTCTGTTACCCCGGGGGTTGTAACTGGTCATCCTGCTCGAGGCGATGCCCTTGCTGAGCAGGAATTGACGCAGTTCATCGCTCATAAAGGAGGACCCCCTATCGCTATGTATGTAAACGGGGACCCCGAACAGTGTGAAGATGCTATAGAGGGCCTTGATGACGGTGGTTGCAGTCATGTCGGGACAGGGGATGGCGAATGGGAACCGGGAGTACTCGTCAATCACGTTCAGGAAGTACGTGTTGCGGTCGATGGTGGGGAGGAGGCCTTTGAAGTCCACGCTGAGGCGTTCAAAGGGACGGGAAGCCTTTATCAGGTGCGCTTTCTCTGGCCGGTAGAAGTGCAGTTTGCACTCCGCGCAGATTTGGCAGTCCCTGGTGGCTGTCCTGACCTCCTCGATGGAGTAGGGCAGGTTGCGGGTCTTGATAAAGTGGAAAAAGCGAGTGACCCCCGGGTGGCAGAGGTCGTCGTGGAGGGCTCGGAGGCGGTCCACTTGTGCGTTGGCACGTGCCGCGTGACAGGGCATCAGGAGGCTCGTTTAGCTTCCCGGGACGATACAAGATCTTGTAGTTGTAGGTGGAGAGTTTGATCCTCCACCGCAAGATCTTATCGTTTTTTATCTTGCCCTGCTGTGCATTATCGAACATGAAAGCAACTGACCGTTGGTCGGTGAGGAGAGTGAATCTCCTGCCGGCCAGGTAATGCCTCCAATGTCGCACAGCTTCTACTATGGCCTGGGCCTCCTTTTCGACTGAGGAGTGGCGGATTTCGGAAGCATGGAGGGTACGTGAGAAGAAGGCCACGGGTCTGCCCGCTTGGTTGAGGGTGGCCACCAGAGCTACGTCAGAAGCGTCGCTCTCGACCTGGCATGCATCGTGGCCTTTGCAAAGTCTGCTTTGATGGGGCTGAAGGCCTGGTGGACCTCTATCGACAGGGGAAAAGTTATGGATTGGATCAGGGGTCGGGCCTTGACCGCATAGTTGGGGACCCACTGGGCATAGTAAGAGAAAAACCCTAGGCAGCGCCTCAGGGCCTTGGAGCAATGAGGGAGGGAGCACTCCATAAGCGGGCGCATGCGTTCAGGGTCGGGGCCTATAACTCTATTTTGCACTACGTAGCCGAGGATGGCTAGGCGGTCAGTGCTAAACACGCATTTATCCTTGTTGTATGTAAGGTTAAGGATCTTTGCGGTCTGGAGGTCTTTTCGGAGGTTGGTGTCGTGGTCCTGCTGGTCGTAGCCGCAGATGGTGACATTATCGAGATACCGGAATGTTGCCCGTAAACCGTACCGGTCAACCATTCGGTCCATCTCGCGCTGGAAGACCGAGAGGGTCGCAAGGCCGCAGATAGTGAGGGAGGGTATAGGGCCGCCGAATTTGAAAGTTAGACTTTGGAGATTACACTGGAAGTCTAAACCTAGGAGTGTGGCTGCGCAGAAGTGGGGAAGGACGTAGAGCCGGTAATTTTTAAACTCCTTTCCCTGGACTGTGAGGTCTGCGACACAAAACCCCTTTATCTCCACTGAGTGGGAACCGGAGGCCAGGGAGATTTTTTGATTAACGGGGTGTACGAGGAGAGAACAGCGTCTTACCGTGTCGGGGTGTGCTCCCTGAGTCGATTAAGCAGGATGCCTCGTGCCCGTTGATTAGTGCTGTTGTTGTAGCAGTTGAGAGTGTTCGAGGCCGGGACTGGTCCAGAGTCACCGAGGCGAATCTCAGCAGTTGAGTGTTCTCTTCGGGCGTTGTGCGGTCAGCCGAGCTGAGGTCCTGGGAGTCCATCCAAGATGGCGGCACCCATTGGTTGCACATGGCTGGAGGTGCACAAAATGGCAGCGCCCATCCATCGAATGTGCCGTCCGCGGGACAAGATGGCGGCGCCCGGGGGCCGCACGTGGCCCTGGAGTAGGAAGATGGCGGCGCCCGCTGGCCGCACAGGGACCGTGGCGAGGTTTGTGGTGGCGGTCCGCATTAGCTGCCGGAGACCGCGGCGACCGTACGGGCCTGGCATGCCACCACGAAGTGGCCTTTTTTACCGCATCCCTTGCAGGTCGATGCGTTGGCCAGGAGCGCTGCCGGGGGTGCTTGGCCTGCCCGCAAAAGTAGCAGCGGGGCCCCCCGGGGTTGCCAGGCCGCTTTGCAGCACAAGCTTGTGGGGGGATGGGGGATGTCTCGGGGTCGGCTGCGGAAAGGTTCCACGCTGCCCAGGGGGCTGCCGTGCGGTCAGGAACGTAAGCGCGGGCGTTTCTGGAGGCCACATCCAGGGAACCTGCAAGGGCCCGTGCCTCCTTGAGGCCGAGGGTGTCTTCTTCCAGCAATCGCTGGCGGATTTGGGAGGACACCGTACCTGCCACAAAAGCGTCCCGGATCAAGAGTTCTGTGTGGTCGCTTGCCGAAACTTGCGGGTAGCTGCAGTTTCTCCCCAACACCAGGAGCGCACGGTAGAATTCTTCCAGCGATTCCCCAGCGATTTGTCGCCTCGTTGCTAGCAGATGTCGGGCGTAGGTTTACCAGGCGAATATAATGTCCTTTTAGCAGCCCTATTGCTGCATCGAAGTCTTCCGCGTCCTCGATGAGGGTGTAATTTTCCAGGCTCACCCTCAAGTGCAGGACTTGCATTTTCTGTTCTCCCATGGGTGTGTTTTCGGCCGTTCCGAAATATCCTTTAAAACGCGCCAGCCAGTGCTTGAAGATTGCCGCTGAGTTCGCCACGTGGGGGCTGAGTTGCAGACACTCCGGCTTGATTTGGAGCTCCATTCTTTTAAATCTAACTTATTAAATTGATGCACGATCAATGACCACTAAAGCGAGATTGTAGCCCAACTGAAGGCTTTAATAAGCTAGATGTTGCCCCCAGCAGCTCAGGTACAGAATGAAGGCTGCTGGGGCGGCACGGGTTCTTATACCCCGCCTTGCAGGGCGGAGCTACCATTCCGCTTGACCAATAGGAAACATACAATATCTACCAATGGTGTTACAGCATTACCAGGTACCGTAATACCTCTACACAGACTACCACACGGGCATAGTACTGATATGTTTCCTTCGCCCCAATAGATAATTGACAGTTATGGATCAATACCAAAAGAGAGATGAGGACATAATTCAAGAATTCTCTTTCCAATCCTACTTCTCTTTCCAGTCATTAACGGAATTATATGAAGAAGCTCTTGTCAAGCTTTCACTAAATACTAACGCAATCACAGCAGATATGTACCCATGATATATGAGCTCCAATGGTTCCGTTCCAGGCGCTCTTTACTTCCGAGTCAGGCCATCATTGTGGTTCTCACTAGGCCTCTCACATCCAGACCTCCAGACTACAAGCGACCTGCTTGCAGTGGGACACTTGTGTGTTCCCTCTGCCCTTATGGCCTCATGCCCACTTAGTGACTTTTGTTGCCCATCTTTTGATCCTTTATCTTGCCACTCACGCCATGTCCATTCCTGGTGCTACGGTTATGAATTGGCTTCCTTATAAAATTTCCCTTAAGTCTTTTTATGAGGCTACATCCTACGCCCTTCCAGCACCACTTGACCGTTTCGCATTAGAGAACTCACCTTCAATACAAGCGAGCATCCTTGGCTATTACCTCACGCCTCCACGCGCTGCGCCTTTCACGCCACACGCCTCGCACGATGTGGCTTCTACCTCTGCTTTATTGACAGATAATCATGACTCTTCGCTGAGTGAAGAGCCTAGCACTGACAGGAGTAGATGATGTTGATGTCAATACGTTCGACCGTAACTTTGATGTGTCTCTCTCCGACTAAAAATGATAAGACGAAAGAACAGTGTTTACAACCCTTCTACTTCCCTTTTTTGGTTCCTTGGACACTAGTATTTCCACCGGTCTGCTCAGCAGCCTAGGTGGCCAAGAGGAGGATATGACCAGCAACTTGCGTATTATGACTTGCGGATTATATGACTTGCGGATTATGTCCCCCTAGTCTGCCTCACCGTTCTGTAACACTTTCCCAATTTCCCAATATATAGTATTGACCAAACATTTTCCCAATCTTGTATTCTCCACTGCCATATGAACAAAGAACTTTGATATTATTAAAGGAGGACATATTGTGGCATTTGGCTTTATACCTCTTACACTGATTATTATATTGCGCCTTATCAATACTAGATTGGCCCCTATCACCTTGGAGCTCCAACTGTCAAAGCCAAAATTTGAACCAAAGCAGAAGACCAACTGAAAACAAATCTACAAACCATTATGTCTGATAATCCAACCTTCTGCTCCCCCTCCTGCACCGTCCTCCATATGCAAATGGGGCTCAGCAAATCAATACTACTCAATCCAAACCGATCAACAAAGACAGGAGACCCTCTGTACTCTGCAAAAGCTGCAACAATTATTGCTTGAGCATCGCGCCCCCTTATGCGGAGAATTGATATACCAATTCCTATACCCACGCTGGACCGAGGACTGGACCTCTTGCCTCACCTTGATGACCACGACAACTGATGATCATCTACATTTCAATTTTTATACACACCACCTGGAAAATTTGGAAAAAGACCCTGGACATAGAGACATGTTAACCGTTTGCAGATCTAACAATGGTACCTTCACTTGCAACAAAGTGCAGTTCCATGTTGGAGTAACTAAACAAGAAACTTCTCATTCTTATACTTGCCCTTACATCCCAGAGAGACCAGAAGAAACCCTTTTGCAAGGACTTATGAGCAAGGACTTCCTGAAAGCCCATACTAGCCATTGTAATCTAACCACAGGAATGCCTATCTTTGCCCACAACCATCCCGTGAAGCAAAGGCCCCGTACACAATTCCAGTGTGTAACCTGTTCCAACCAGAATATTTACTGGAAGTACTCTCCCATTTGTCTGCACTGTTTGATCCAAGCATGGGAATTTAATATGGAAATAGAAATTTGTTTTAACTATGACTCAAGGTCCTCCGAGCAATAATTTCAGATCCCCAAGTACCTGACAACTATGAAGCCCACTCTAGGCTGGCTGAAAAGATAATCCTGAAATTAACTTCTTATAAAATAGCACCTCAAATAGGATGTACCCCTGAACAAGCCCTCAAAATACTGACCATGGAAAAAGAAACAGGTCAGCAAACCCCATTCAATCCAATATGTACACTCTGGGCAGGAGGATATGCCAACTGCCTCCAAACCAGGCATAAATATCCAAATACCACGACACTAGCAGAGCTCCTACAGACAGACACCTTCCGTATGATCTACCCAGATGATGGTAGATGGATGGTCTGCCTGGAAAGGATAGTGTCCCTTAGAAGACAAGCCGATACCCAAAGCTTCCAAGAAATATTTTCAGTCCTTTCAGAATGGGAAAATGTCCTCTATGCCAAGAATGCCCGAGATGAGAACAGATTAATTGATCAATTTAAGAAAGGATTCGAGGAATTCTCACTCTGTCATGGATGGGGATGCAACTAAACCCCACGCCCCCCCGGCCTATGAGCACACGGAAGCTAAATGTTCCAACCTTACGCTGAAAATGGTCTGTGACAAAGTCACAAAATTGGATTTGGTCCATGGCAATTGGATGCCCAAAAAATACACCAAATGGAAATAGCCAAATTAACCATGTATGGCCATTCTTCAATCCATGTGAGTACCGACCAAACCTACCTGAACGACCCCAGGTCATCAACCCAGACTTTTGCTGATTGGGTAAAAAACAAAGAAAACCTGCTGCCAGGAACTGGCCGAATGGATTTAGAACGCTGCAGAAAACAGCACTAAGATAAGCAAGTAGTGATGTCCACCAGAGATAGGATAGATGGGACTTACCCCACCAAGGCACTAACTCTAACTGACTAAACCTGCCTTATCTTTCTAGATTGGCCAACCCGGCTATGTCTCCATATACTTGGAGGATACTCAGCCTATGGAGAAATGTTTATGCTCATTACTCTTGTGTAATCTACAATTTTAATTCTAATTAGCATTAGAAAACCTTAGGAATAGATTGCCTCATAACAGGAAACTGTAACATTATTATTGAATGCATTAACCTTAGATTACTGTACCTTCGAAACAGAAATCGATTTCCTGAACAAAATACCCACAGTCCATATCTTGCTAAAAGAAAACTGCCCATAACACTAATCCCAGAATCACACGAACATGAGGACAAATTACAAAGCAAAACTCTTCTTGGGATTCTGTTGTTATCTCCTCTTATTATGGACACTCAAAAGATGGGACTGAACTGCTTATTCGGAAATCAGAAGCATATATCATTTGGGAAAACACCCATGAAGGACTGGTGGCAGAATCAACCCTTTTCCAAACAATTAGAAGGAAAAGAGGAATGCAACAAAGATGGACATTCATTCAATATGAACCATGACCATAAAAAGCGAACCTCAAGGACAATCATCAAGAAAACTATCCGAAGATGACATTAGTCACCAGACTTATTTCGCTCAAGAGGAGGATGTGGCGGTATCCACGTATATTAAAGGCTGATCAGAACTGATTTTATATTAAATCATATATTCACTCTATATCAAAAGCTGATCAGAGCTGATTTTATATTAACTCATGTATTTAACCCTATAATAAAAACTGATGACTGATGAAGTCAATTATCTACTGTAAACCATTACTTATCGCAATAATGTTTTTTAATATGTATTACAGACATTATCTTTGTAAGAGTCCAGATGCAGTGAACTCATTACATCTTGTGGCCTTGTCTGGAAATAAGCTCTGCCAACTAAAGGAAGATATCACTTGTATTGTGGCCATGTCCCTATGGGGGGCTACTGCTCGGCAAGAGACCCTGCCAAGAAGGGAGGCTGGTGTTTTTCTGGAGATAGCTACCGGAGGTATCAACCTCGTATCTTTCAGATGCAAATGCCCTGCAAAAAGCTCCCTAGAAACCAAGGTCTTGCCAACCAAGAGAGAGACTGTTCTTTGTCTCAAAATAACTGGGGAGTCAAACTCCCTAAGTAAGAAAAGGATATAAATGTTTAAACACAGGCTCAAAAAGTTAGAGTTTCGCTTGGAGAGCTGTTTGGGAGATTACTGGGTGTTTATTTGAGTAAGCTGCTATCTCAACTCGTAGAGTTCTGCTCTTGATTGAGTATCGAACTCCGAGACTACTAGTCAATGTAAGTATGAGATGTTTTAGGCTTAAGCAAATATCATAGAATTTACAGTGCAGAAGGAGGCCATTCGGCCCATCGAGTCTGCACCGGCTCTTGGAAAGAGCACCCTACCCAAGGCCAACACCTCCACACCCTATCCCCATAACCCAATAACTCCACCCAACACTAAGGGCAATTTTGGACACTAAGGGCAATTTTGGGCATTAAGGGCAATTTATCATGGCCAATCCACCTAACCTGCACATCTTTGGACTGTGGGAGGAAACCGGAGAACCCGGAGGAAACCCACGCTCACACGGGGAGGATGTGCAGACTCCGTACAGACAGTGACCCAAGCCGGAATCGAACCTGGGACCCTGGCGCTGTGAAGCAATTGTGCTATCCACAATGCTACCGTGCTGCCCATTATATGTAGTTAAGAAGGTCACAGGCTAACTCATCACATATCCTTGTATTTGTCAAACTGTATCATTTATCAAAACACTCGTATTACCCTTTTTCTTTAAATACATTGCGTATATATTTTACCATACAGATCCGTGCCTATTTTAATAAATAAGAGTGACATTTAACTAAGACTCATCATATTCTCACCCTTTGAGGCTATCTGAAGGGTTACTTGCCCATGCCTGGCTCTCAAGAATTAGAAATATTTAGTCGACGTTAAGGAAATGTTAGCATCTAAGTCACAGTCTATCCTGTACAGTGAACGCAAGGTACATTGTGGACACTATGATTAGAACTCCCAGATAGCGAGCCTTACTTTAGATAATCACAAGAACTTGTCTGGTAGCTTACAACCTCGACTAAAAGGGAAGATCTTAGATAGAATATTCCTCAACTGTCACAGAGACTGTCCCACCTCTTTAGGTCAGCCTTGATCCTCCCCTCCCAAGCTTGTATAATTCAACTTCCGTAACCGTCCCCACTCTCCCGCCACATGTAACCCTAAGTAGCAGAAGTTGGTCCCTGCCAATCAAAACTGTAACTCCCTCGGTCTAATTCAGTCTCTTGCTGCTCCTACCACAAAACATTCAATATTCCCTATATTCTGCTTGTAGCCAGAGAAAGCCCCTAATCGCTGCAAAAACCTCCATGATATTCCCAATAGATGTCTCTGGATCCCTTACGTATAACAGCAAATCGTCAGCATATAACGATACCCTGTGCTCCATCCCCCCATCCCCCTAACTATCCCATTCCCTCCCTTTGAGATCCTTAATGCCATGGCCAACAGTTCAATTGCCATTACAAACAGCAAAGGAGACAGTGGACATCCTTACCTTGTGTCCCGATGTCCATGTGCTTACTCTTTATAAATTAACCCACGACATGCTTGAAAAATCCCCCAAGAGCGATAGTTATATCATAACACACACAACAGAAGAACATAGAACATAGAACATAGAACAATACAGCGCAGTACAGGCCCTTCGGCCCACGATGTTGCACCGAAACAAAAGCCATCTAACCTACACTATGCCATTATCATCCATATGTTTATCCAATAAACTTTTAAATGCCCTCAATGTTGGCGAGTTCACTACTGTAGCAGGTAGGGCATTCCACGGCCTCACTACTCTTTGCGTAAAGAACCTACCTCTGACCTCTGTCCTATATCTATTACCCCTCAGTTTAAAGCTATGTCCCCTCGTGCCAGCCATTTCCATCCGCGGGAGAAGGCTCTCACTGTCCACCCTATCCAACCCCCTGATCATTTTGTATGCCTCTATTAAGTCTCCTCTTAACCTTCTTCTCTCCAACGAAAACAACCTCAAGTCCATCAGCTTTTCCTCATAAGATTTTCCCTCCATACCAGGCAACATCTGGTAAATCTCCTCTGCACCCGCTCCAAAGCCTCCACGTCCTTCCTACAATGCGGTGACCAGAACTGTACGCAATACTCCAAATGCGGCCGTACCAGAGTTCTGTACAGCTGCAACATGACCTCCTGACTCCGGAACTCAATCCCTCTACCAATAAAGGCCAACACTCCATAGGCCTTCTTCACAACCCTATCAACCTGGGTGGCAACTTTCAGGGATCTATGTACATGGACACCTAGATCCCTCTGCTCATCCACACTTCCAAGAACTTTACCATTAGCCAAATATTCTGCATTCCTGTTATTCCTTCCAAAGTGAATCACCTCACACTTCTCTACATTAAACTCCATTTGCCACCTCTCAGCCCAGCTCTGCAGCTTATCTATAGCCCTCTGTAACCTGCTACATCCTTCCACACTATCGACAACACCACCGACTTTAGTATCGTCTGCAAATCTACTCACCCACCCTTCTGCGCCTTCCTCTAGGTCATTGATAAAAATGACAAACAGCAACGGCCCCAGAACAGATCCTTGTGGTACTCCACTTGTGACTGAACTCCATTCTGAACATTTCCCATCAACCACCACCCTCTGTCTTCTTTCAGCTAGCCAATTTCTGATCCACATCTCTAAATCACCCTCAATCCCCAGCCTCCGTATTTTCTGCAATAGCCTACCGTGGGGAACCTTATCAAACGCTTTGCTGAAATCCATATACACCACATCAACTGCTCTACCCTCGTCTACCTGTTCAGTCACCTTCTCAAAGAACTCGATAAGGTTTGTGAGGCATGACCTACCCTTCACAAAGCCATGCTGACTATCCCTGATCATATTATTCCTATCTAGATGATTATAAATCTTGTCTCTTATAATCCCCTCCAAGACTTTACCCACTACAGACGTGAGGCTCACCGGTCTATAGTTGCCGGGGTTGTCTCTGCTCCCCTTTTTGAACAAAGGGACCACATTTGCTATCCTCCAGTCCTCTGGCACTATTCCTGTAGCCAATGATGACATAAAAATCAAAGCCAAAGGTCCAGCAATCTCTTCCCTGGCCTCCCAGAGAATCCTAGGATAAATCCCATCAGGTCCCGGGGACTTATCTATTTTCAGCCTGTCCAGAATTGCCAACACCTCTTCCCTACGTACCTCAATGCCATCTAATCTATTAGCCTGGGGCTCAGCATTCTCCTCCACAACATTATCTTTTTCCTGAGTGAATACTGACGAAAAATATTCATTTAGTATCTCGCCTATCTCTTCAGACTCCACACACAACTTCCCATCCCTGTCCTTGACTGGTCCTACTCTTTCCCTAGTCATTCGCTTATTCCTGACATACCTATAGAAAGCTTTTGGGTTTTCCTTGATCCTTCCTGCCAAATACTTCTCATGTCCCCTCCTTGCTCGTCTTAGCTCTCTCTTTAGATCCTTCCTCGCTACCTTGTAACTATCCATCGCCCCAACTGAAACTTCACACCTCATCTTCACATAGGCCTCCTTCTTCCTCGAAACAAGAGATTCCACTTCTTTGGTAAATCACGGTTCCCTCGCTCGGCGCCTTCTTCCCTGCCTGACCGGTACATACTTATCAAGAACACGCAGTAGCTGATCCTTGAACAAGCTCCACTTATCCAGTGTGCCCAACACTTGCAGCCTACTTCTCCACCTTATCCCCCCCAAGTCACGTCTAATGGCATCATAATTGCCCTTCCCCCAGCTATAACTCTTGCCCTGCGGTGTATACTCATCCCTTTCCATCATTAACGTAAACGTCACCGAATTGTGGTCACTGTCCCCAAAGTGCTCTCCTACCTCCAAATCCAACACCTGGCCTGGTTCATTACCCAAAACCAAATCCAACGTGGCCTCGCCTCTTGTTGGCCTGTCAACAAACTGTGTCAGGAAACCCTCCTGCACACACTGTACAAAAAACGACCCATCTAATGTACTCGAACTATATCTTTTCCAGTGAATATTTGGAAAGTTAAAGTCTCCCATAATAACTACCCTGTTACTTTCGCTCTTATCCAGGATCATCCTCGCCATCCTTTCCTCTACATCCCTAGAACTATTTGGAGGCCTATAGAAGACTCCCAACAGTGTGACCTCTCCTTTCATGTTTCTAACCTCAGCCCATACTACCTCGGAAGATGAGTCCCCATCTAGCATCCTCTCAGCCACCGTAATACTGCTCTTGACTAGCAGCGTCACACCTCCCCCTCTTTTGCCTCCTTCTCTGAGTTTACTAAAACACCTAAACCCCGGAACCTGCAACATCCATTCCTGTCCCTGCTCTATCCATGTCTCCGAAATGGCCACAACATCGAAGTCCCAGGTACCAACCCATGCTGCCAGTTTCCCTACCTTATTTTGTATACTCCTGGCATTGAAGTAGACACACTTCAAACCACCTACCTGAACACTGGCCCCCTCCTGCGACGTCAAATCTGAGCTCCTGACCTCTATACTCTCATTCTCCCTTACCCTAAAACTACAATCCAGGTTCCCATGCCCCTGCATGGGATAGAAGCAACGCTATTTTCTTTGTGAAGACTGCACTGTATTCATACTGGTGGCTTTGTGCTGTGGCATTCAATGGCCTAGTCAAAGGTGTTCAACGGTAGACCCAGATATCTTCTTTGGAAATTTGAGAAAAATGTATGTGAAGAAATGTTTTGGGAGGTATTAAAATCCTTTGATTAAAAGAATATAATCCTCTGTAGAACATTCGGGGTGAGTGAGTGCCGGCTGGCTTTGGGTATTCAGTGTGATTATTGAGAAAATATAAGCTGCGGGATTCTCTGTCAGCGGGATCCTCCGCCCTGCCAGCACCTCCCAGCCCCCGCGTTTCCCAGCAGCGTGGGGTGGCCACAGCGACCTGCTTCCAGAAAACAGGGCTGGCGAGACAGAGAATCCCACACATGAACTCTGATTTTCTTACTCAAGTTCAGAGGGAGGCACGGTAGCTCAGTGGTTAGCAGATGCTTCACAGCTCCCGGGTCCCAAGTTCGATAACCGGCCTGGGTCACTGTCGGTGTGGAGTTTGCACTTTCTCCCCGTATGTGCGTGGGTTTCCTCCGGGCGTTCCGGTTTCCTCCCACAGTCCAAAGATGTGCAGGTTAGGTGGATTGGCCGTGATAAATTGCTTAGTATCCAAAAAGGTGAGGAGGGATTATTGGGTTACGGGGATAGGGTGGAGGTGTGGGCTTAGGTAGGGTGCTCTTTCCAAGGGCCGGTGCAGACTCGATGGGACGAATGGCCTCCTTCTGCGCTGTAAATTCTATGATTCTATGAACAGAAGGAAAATACCTGACAGCATATTTTCTCAGTTATTGCATTTATAAATAATTGCATTTTTATGACAAATCTGGATGATAGACAAACAACGAACTTCACCGCTCTTCCACAAGAGTTAACCACTGCCTCACAGCACCAGGGGACTGGGTTCAATTCCAGCCTCTCGTGACTGTCTGTGAGGAATTTGCACTTTCTTCCTTTATCTTCGTGGGCTTCCGGTACTCTGGTTTCCTCCCACAGTCCAAAGATGTGAAGGTTAGATGGATTGGCCATGGTAAATTTCCCCATAGTGTGCAGAGATGTGTAGGTTATGTGGGGTTACAGGGTTCATAAGTTCATAAGATGTAGGAGCAGTGCATGGGTTTCGCCCCCACAACCCAAAGATGTGCAGGGTAGGTGGATTGAACACGCTAAATTGCTCCTTAATTGGAAAAAATGAATTGGGTACTCTAAATTTAAAAAAAAGATATAGGAGCAGAATTAGGCTATTCGGCCCATCGAGTCTGCTCCGCCATTCTATCATGGCTGATATGCTCCTCATCTGCTACCTACGATGTTACAGACCAAGAGCTGGATTGCGAAAACAGCCAGAGCATCTCCTCCCTAGAACACATGACCGAAGATCAGGAGTCGGTAATTTAGCCTCCGGAGCATAGCACCTTCAATGTGATCATGGCTGATCCCAATCCTGCCCTCAACTCAACCGTCCTGCCCGTTCTCCATAACCCTTAAACCCATTACCAATTAAAAAGCTGAATAACTCCTCCTTAAATATACTCACTGTCCCAGCATGCACCACACTCTGGGGTAGCGAATTCCACACATTCCCAACTCTTTGGGAGAAGTAGATTCTCCTCAAATCTGTTTGATACCTCTTATTCTAAGATTATGACCTCTTGTTTTACAATGCCCCACAAGAGGAAGCATCAGCTCCACGTCTACTTTATCCATACCATTTAGCATCTTGTATACCTCAATTAGATCTTCCCTCTTCTAAACTCTGGAGAGAATAGGCCTAAACTGTTCAATCTCTCCTCATACGGCAAACCCTCATCTCTGGAATCAATCCAGTGAACCTCCTCTGAACTGCCTCCAATGCCACTTCATCTTTCCTCAAATAAGGGGACCAAAACTGTGCACAATACTCCAACCAGAATGTTGCCTGGTATGGAGGGAAGATCTTATGAGGAAAGGCTGAGGGACTTGAGGCTGTTTTCGTTAGAGAGAAGAAGATTAAGAGGTGACTTAATTGAGGCATACAAGATGGTCAGAGGATTGGATAGGGTGGACAGAGAGAGCCTTTTTCCTCGGATGGTGATGTCTAGCACGAGGAGACATAGCTTTAAATTGAGGGGAGATAGAGATAGGACAGATGTCAGAGGTAGGTTCTTTACTCAGAGAGTAGTAAGGGTGTGGAATGCCCTGCCTGCAACAGTAGTGGACTCGCCAACACTAAGGGCATTCAAATGGTCATTGGATAGACATATGGACGATAAGGGAATAGTGTAGATGGCTTTAGAGTGGTTTCACAGGTCGGCGCTGTAGCCATGTAAAATAGCTAACTCCCGATTATAATGGCCAAACCCCGATTTAAAATGGCGAACGGAAGAGGCCGATGGGAAAATCAGCCAACAGGACTCAAACAGACAGCTGCAGGTAAAACAGTGGATTCGCCTCTGGAGAAGCCAGACCGAATCGATACCTGCAGCCATCAACATCACAACACCCCAGCCTTCTGCATATTAATCAACAATCCCCGGGAACAATTGCTACAAATTAGTAACACAAAGCCGACCCAGACCTTTCGGCGCCAGCAGGAGCTGACACAAAGAGAGGGGAATGACCACCCCTCGATCAAGGAATCGCTCCAGCATTGGAGAATATCGAATCAAGTGATTGGGACCAAGTCCAATCACTTGGAACCAGGTACAAGGTCCGCCCTGAGAGGCGGGAAGCCCCTGGGGACTATAAGAATAGGGGCAAGTTCAAAACGGCCCTTCTTCTCCTCTCCGCACCCTTCGAGACCCTCTGCAACAGCCACGAGAAACGTAAGTCTTACTCCAACGCTCGCTACGAGATAGGCACTCCTGACTATCGACCTGTACTAGCTTTGAATCCCGCCGGCTCAGAACCCGTACGAAAGGCCATTCATTTCCCTGACCTGGTGGGCCATTTCCAAAGTTAAGTATTGGCCTGTTAGTTGTAGGAAGTAGCTTAGAAGTAGAATTAATGTATAAGTATTAATTGCTGTATATAATAAATGAGCGTTGATTTAACTCTTACTAAGCAGTGTGTTGGATTATTAATCATTACTCGGACTTGAACCACGTGGCGGTATCAGAAAGATACCTGGCGACTCAAGAGCAAAGGTGACCGAATAAGAGCAATTAAACTAAGGCCAAAATGAGCAACAGCGCAACATCGAAGGCCGAAGGGCCTGTACTGCGCTGTAATGTTCTATGTTCTATGTTCTAAGTGGGGTCTCACCAATGCCTTGTATCGTTGCAACAAAACTTCCTTACCTTTATACTCAATTAATTTTGCTATAAATGCCAACATTTCATTTGCTTTCCTTTGATGTACCTGCATGCTCATTTTCTATGACACGTGCACGAGGACACCCAGATCCCTCTGCATCGGACCACCCCGAAGTCGCTCCCCATTTAGATATTAAGTTGCCTTCCCATTTTTTCGACCAAAATGCGTGACCTCACACTTATCCACGTTAAACTGCATCTGCCACATTTTGACCCACTCTCCTAACCTATCTATATCCATTTGCAAGGTTCTTATTTCCTCATTGTAACTTACTGTCCCACCTATTTTTGTGTCATCTGTGAATTTGGCTACAGAACCTTCTATCCCTGTATCCAAGTCGTTAATATAGATTGTAAATAGCTGGGGCTCAAGGACTGAACCCTGTGGAACCCCACTAGTTACATCTTGCCATCCAGAAATAAACCCATTTATCCCAGCTCTCTGTCTCCTGTCTGTCAGCCAGCCTTCTATCTCAGCTAATACATTTCAGGGATAGGGCGGGGGAGTGGGCCTATGTAGGGTGTTCTTTCAGAGGGTTGGTGCAAACTTGATGGGCTGAATGGCCTCCCTCTGCATTGACAGGATTCGATGTCTATGTCTATCAGGCTTGCAAATATCATTCGTGTTAAGTTCCCTTTCCATAGAAGGTGATGTCACACATAATTGGCACCCTTTTTAAAAGGGCTTCACAAGAAGTTGTACATTTTAAGATGTGATCCCAGATCTGCCGCTTCAGGCTGCAATAAAAATAAAATATGTCAGTGTGCGGCAGTAACTTAGTTTGATGTTGTACGATGCAACATCTAATGAGCAAAAATTTGGTTGTATTGCAGGAAAAAGGACAACTGTTTTTTTAAATTCTGGGTGTGCTTATAATATTTTCTGTCTCATAAATTCTTCCCCCTCCCACCCCTCCCATAAACTGATAAACATCTGTCAGGCCCGGAGCCTAAAATGCACCATATCCTGTGTGATTGGGTTATCACAGTCAGTGTGCAATTGAGATACAGCCTGTCAGCAAATAGGCAGAGTTGACAAGAGGAGGAGAAAGAACGAACAGAAAACATTACAGCAACAAAGTCGGACTTTATGCAGTTTGCACCGACAAATATTCAGCAACGATGCAAAGGTGCTTGTCAGGTGTACAAGTAAAATAAGACCACATTTTGTGGAACAGTTAACAGAGCAAACTAACTGACAGGATGGTGAAGAAGCCACATGTTCTGAGTCAAGTGTGAGAGACAGGGACAGGAAGAACGTTAGAAGCGTGGTGGTTTATTTAAAAAAAAATTATTTCCTGTTTTAAATTGCAGAGGCGTGAGCACAGTGGAAGCAAATGGCCTGACTTGCAGGCATCCAACATGATTCGCGGCTCAAAGTAGCCATAAGTGTCACTCTGAGAGTAACTTTGTTGCTTTATGAAGTGAAGATTGATCATCTTGTTGGAATTGGAGCTTATGAAGATCGAAATGAGAAGTTGAAGCACTTGCCGACTTCCAGACTCGAAGCAGTGCCCAAGGACGAACATTTTCTCTGCCAATGTATCTCTCCTAGTCTCTGGTTTAGTAAGTTCAGATGTATTTTAAATATGGACAGTAAGCAAACGTAGATTGTGCATGTGAGGGCTGGTTAACCTTTTGCTTACTGAGTGAACAACTACATCTCGGAGAGAGCAACATTCTCTCAGTCTAACAAGAAAGTCAGAAATTCTGGAATGACAAATAGTGGGTAAATGGTGTTCATCAAGAAAGAAAGTAACAGTTCCAAAGTGATCAGATTGTCCGAAATGAACAATTATTTTTTGTATATATTTTGTCTGTTATAAAACAATTCTTAAACAGGATATTTATCGTTCCAGGTCTCGGTAAAGCCAGCCTCTGGAGCTAATTTTTGAGTCCAAGTAACCTGAAATATTCTCGGATAGTTTTACAATCATTCTGCAAACATCAGAACTAAATTAAACTGCAAGGGCTTTAGAAGATTTTGTGAAAGAAGTACGGTGTTTTTGGCACCACTGCCAATTACTGAGGTGCAAGCAGGTTTTAAACATTTTGGTCCTAAGAGTATTCTACAAATATCCCAGGGAATGAGCACTGAGATACTGTGCTTCAGAATGATGGGGAGCAGTCCAAAGCGAGTTCTAAGCCCAGGAGAACCTGACTTGTCCAAGAAAAGGAGACTCTTTGCTGAAAGCTATGATGAAAAACTCGAGCGGAGACATGAAAACCATCTGAATCTCATTGGCCGGAATAATATCACAACCTGTCGCAGGTCGCCAAGGGAGCGGAATGTGGAGCAGAACTCAAGACAAGTGCAGTTTCTGAAACGAAGAAATTTAACAATTGATGAAGAAGAGATAAAACAAAAGCCTTCCAAAGTAACACGTCACAGAGTGGAAAGGAGAGCAGAAACCGCCACTTATGCTGCAGCTGCCACTGCAGCCCCGGAAGTGGGTTTGAAGTTATCACAACAGAAATCAACTGCAGTCAGCCAGGTAAACTATCTGCTTTAATAGACATGGTAACAGAAAGCCAAATTACTGCTGTCTGCTGAAAGTTAAAGATGGACAGTATTAAATAATGTAAATTATCAAATTATTGAACACTGAACACAAAACCTACTCTTCTGCATTATTTTAAAACAGCACACTAGCAAATAATGGCTAATTAGACCAAGATAGACTGCATTATTTTCCACCCTTTCCTCTTCCTCGCCAACTAATGCATTATCTGGTGGCAAACTATCTCGCTGTTATGCCATTTTTTTGAAACCCTGAGAAGTTGAGCCCACCGAAGTTTATTTGTAACCACCACCGCTTTCTGTTACTCAATGAGGTTCACACCAGGAATTATTGCACTTTTGAAAATTACATTGGTACTCTGGTTGAGAGACACTAATGTGGGGAATTAAACACTTCTGCACTATTGTTACTATCCTGGGTAGATACTGGGCATGTACAGCACGGTAGCATTGTGGATAGCACAATTGCTTCACAGCTCCAGGGTCCCAGGTTCGATTCCGGCTTGGGTCACTGTCTGTGTGGAGTCTGCACATCCTCCCCGTGTGTGCGTGGGTTTCCTCCGGGTGCTCCGGTTTCCTCCCACAGTCCAAAGATGTGCAGGTTAAGTGGATTGGCCATGATAAATTGCCCTTAGTGTCCAAAATTGCCCTTAGTGTTGGGTGGGGTTACTGGGTTATGGGGATAGAATGGAGGTGTTGACCTTGGGTAGGGTGCTCTTTCCAAGAGCCAGTGCAGACTCGATGGGCCGAATAGCCTCCTTCTGCACTGTAAATTCTATGAAAATCTAGGTAAGGGGTAGGTGTCTTACACCACCAATTTTGATTTATGGATTTTGTTTATTGTCACGTGTACCGAGGTACTGTGAAAAGTATTTTTCTGTGAGCAGCTCAACAGATCATTAAGTACATGAAAAGAAAAGAAAATAAAAGAAAATACATAATAGGGCAACACAAGGTATACAATGTAACTACATAAACACCGGCATCAGGTGAAGCATACAGGGTGTAGTGTTAATCAGGTCAGTCCATAAGAGGGTCATTTAGGAGTCTGGTAACAGCGGGGAAGAAGCTGTTTTTGAGTCTGTTGGTGGGTGTTCTCTGACTTTTATATCTCCCATGCGTGTTCTCAGACTTTTGTATCTCAATTGGCAATGTGCTTTAACCACAACCTCTCCTTCCATCATTGTGGAAATTCAGTTTGCCACACTAACTATCTGCCAAGGCTCTCAGACGGAGATGGTTATTTTATTCCGAATGGTTTGCAGTTATTTTGTCTCAAGCAATTTAGATCTGGAGTGTCAAAGTTGTTGAGCACAGCAAACTATCATTCCTTCATTCAAACCCACGATTCACAGATAAAAAACAGTCTTCTAGGAATGTAGGACTTAGGGGAAAAAGTAGGTTAGTCAGCTCTTCGAGCCTGCTCCATCATTAGACAAGATCATGGCTAATCTTGTTGTGGCCTCAACTCTGCTTTCCTTTCTCTCCTCCTAACCGTTGACTCCCTTGTCTATCAAAAATCTATCAAACTCAACCTTGAATAAATTCAATGGTTCAGCTTCCACAAACAAGCAGACCTCGGAGAGAAATAAATTCTTCTCATCTGGGAGACCTCTTACTCTGAATCTGTGCTCCCGAGTTCTAATCTCCCCGACAAGAGAAATATCCTCCCAGTATCTAGTGCTGTATCTGCCCACAATGCTCTGGGTGGCATGGTAGCACAGTGGGTAGCACTGTTGCTTCACAGTGTTGCCTCCCAGTATTGATCCTTTCAAGTCCCCTCAGGTTCTTATGTTTCAATAAAATCACCTCTTGTTCTTCTAAACTTTAATGGATAATGGCCCAACCTGTTAAACCTTTCTTCAAAAGGTAAGTTCATCATCTCAGGAATAAGTCAAGCGGACCTTCTCTGAATTACTTCTGACATAATAAAATCCTTTTTCAAACAGGGAGACAAGATCTGTACATAGTATTCCAGTTGTGATCCCACCTTGGCCCTGTACAGCTGCAGTAAAACTTCCGCACTTTTATACTTCATTCCCCTTACAATAAAGACCAACATTCCATTGACTTCCTAATCACTTGATGCACCTGCAAACTAGCATTTTGTGATTCAAGAGATGGGGCACCCAGATCCCTCTGTACCTCAGAGTTCTGCAATCTCTCTCCAGTTAAATAATCTACTGCTTCCCTATTCCTCCCACCAAAGTTGACAAGTTCCCATATTATACTCCATCTGCCATGTTTTGCCCACAAACAGAACCATCCCTTTGCAGGCTCTCTACCTCCTCTTGACTATTTACTTTCCAACCCATCTTGGTGTTATTGGCAAATTCAAGACTCGAGCTGTGTCACCCAAATTCCTTATCCGTACCACTTGTCCTAACAAAAACTCTGATCTACTATAATTGGAAGAGCTGTTTGCAATACAGAGACAAATCTTGGAAGATGGCAGCATGACTATTTATTCTGATCTTAATTTTCCATTAAAGGTATTAGTACAGGCTAATTATCTGAGATAATCTTGGGATTTTAGATGTTCAGCCTCTGCCAATAGGTAATGAGCAGGAGTATCTCAAGATGAAGCGCAACAGGCTCAATATAATGAATGATATTTGGGATTTTATAAGGTCGTGCCTCTGATTGGCCAGCTCAGCACAAGAGATGCTCAATTACTTGATGAAAACTCCAATTTTCAAATAGAAAATAGATTATACTGATTTGAGGACATAAAAGGTTGTATCAATGAGTTGAGCGAACTTAATTGGTATACTTACTCTGATTGGAGACCTTGTTTAATATGTCAACACAATAATACATCTTTAAGTATAACATAAATAGAAATGTGTACGCCATATAAGATCAACAGTAATGGCATAATATATAATTGCTCAACTGTTTCACTCTGAGAATGCTCGCAATGTGGGATACTCTCAGTCCATTAACCTTTATCTTCACTGACGATAAAATCAACAGTGGGTCCATGATCTAATTTTCTACTGCAGTAATTGTCTCCGTGTTTATGGGGGGTATTTTTGCTTTGGTCCTGGCAGAGTGCATTGGCCAGTGGTAAACAGCAGAGCAAAGAGAGGGTTTAACCTATATGCTATTTTATTTACAATATATTAAAAATTCTATATCTACATATACAATATATGCATTAAAAACTCTACAGGGAGCGGCACGGTGGCACAAGGTTAGTACTGCTGCCTCACGGCGCCGAGGCCCGGGGTTCGAACCCAGCCCTGGGTCACTGTCTGTGTGGAGTTTGCACATTCTCCCCTTGTCTGCGTGGGTTTCGCCCCTCCAACCCAAAAAAGACGTGCAGGGCAGGTGGATTGGCCACGCTAAATTGCCCATTAATTGGAAAGAAATTAATTGGGTACTCTAAATTTATAAAAAATAAAACTAAAAAAAAAGAATACTCTACAGGTGCATCATTGTGCTTGGCGAGAATGCATGTGAGCCAGGTCGATCGTGACAGCAGCCTAAATGGCAAAGCTCGTCAGGAGCCAAGCGGTTTGTGATCGGATCGGCTCGCTCCAATTGGCGGTTTCCGGAACTGGTCTAGGAGCAGTGAGAACCCCCAAATCACCGCTTAAAGGACAATCTCCATTCATTAACGAGATGGTCACCGTATCCAATGGCCTGCTGGGAATGAATCGGCTCGCCAGTGAGAGATCCTGCGAGCAGTGATTGGTGCTGGTCCACACAAACGAGGACCAGGCGGAACAGCACTTGGATGGTCTCCCAGGCTGTTGATGCCGCTTGGGCAGTCAGGGACAGGGCAGAGTGGCACTCTGGCTCTCCCTGACACCCGCACACCTTGGTACCGCCCGGCTAGCACCTTGGTACTGCCACTCTGGCACTGCCAGGCTGCCAAAACTGCCAGGGTGTCAGTTCGGCAGTGCATGGGTGCCTGGGTGTCAGGGTGACACTGCCATGGGTCAGGACCTGAGGGGAGCGATGTACGTGAAGGTGGGATGAGGAGGGCACAGAGGATGGGGTTAAGGGTAAGAATCAGGGGGCCTCCGGAAGGTTGGTTGGGTGAAGGGTGGAGGTCTCGGAAAGGAGGAGGGCCCGAAAGGGGATGTGGGTTGGCCTGAATTGGGGAGCTCTAGCAACTCCACAGTGGGGCATGGATAGAGGATTGGCTGACTGGCAGAAGGCAGAGAGTGGGGATAAAGGAGTCTTTTTCAGGATGGCAGTCAGTGATTAGTGGTGTGCCTCAGGGGTCTGTGCTGGGACCACAACTTTTCACAATATACATTAATGATCTGGAAGAAGGAACTGAAGACACTGTTGCTAAGTTTGCAGATGATACAAAGATCTGTGGAGAGACAGGTAGTATTGAGGAAGCAGGCGGGCTGCAGGAGGACTTGGACAAGTTAGGAGAGTGGGCAAAGAAGCGACAGATGGAATACAATGTGGAAAAATGTGAGGTTATGCGCTTTGGAAGGAGAAATGGAGCACAGACTATTTTCTAAATGGGGAAATGCTTAGGAAATCAGAAGAACAAAGGGACTTACTTGGGAATCCTTGTTCACGATTCTCTTAACGTTAACGTGCAGGTTCAGTTGGCAGTTAGGAAGGCAAATGCAATGTTAGCATTCATGTCAAGAGGGCTAGAATACAAGAGCAGGGGTGCACTTCTAAGGCTGCATAAGGCTCCGGTCAGACCCTATTGGGAGTATTGTGCGCAGTTTTGGGTCCTGTATCTGAGGAAGGATGTGCTGGCCTTGGGAAGGGTCCAGAGGAGGTTCACAAGAATGATCCCTGGAATGAAGAACTTGTCGTATGAGGAACGGTTGAGGACTCTGGGTCTGTACTCGTTGGAGTTTAGTAGGATGAGAGAGGATCTTATTGAAGCTTACAGGATACTGCGAGGCCTGGATAGAGTGGACGTGGAGAGGATGTTTCCACTTGTAGAAAAAACTAGAAGCAGAGGACACCAACTCAGACTAAAGGGACGATCCTTTAAAACAGAGATGAGGAGGAATTTCTTCAGCCGGAGGGTGGTGAATCTGTGGAACTCTTTGCCGCAGAAGGCTGTGGAGGCCAAATCACTGAGTGTCTTTAAGACAGAGAAAGATAGATTCTTGATCAATAAGGGGATCAGCGGTTATGGGGATCAGAAACATATCAGGCATGATTGAATGACGGAGCAGACTTGATGGGCTGAGTGGCCTAATTCTGCTCCTATGTCTTATGGTCTTATGGGGTGTCTACACTTGGGGGTGTGTGGGATAATGCCTATGTGTGTGGGGAGTGACATTGCCCATGGGTGGAGGGGCGTGATTGACCGGCAAGCTCACTTGGAGATCGGGCACCCTTTCAAAATGGCGGCCCAATTTCTGAGGAGCCGATCTGGCAGTGAGCTCAGCACCCCAGCAATGAAAATAACAGACTCAACCGGCGAGGAACTCGCAAGGGCTCAAAGAAATGCCTAGGTGCCATTCGATAGCTGCCAAGAGCTCGCCAACACTGCTGTTGAGGAGCTTGAGGGAAACACTGCTCACTACAGCACTTAGAACGTGTCCCGTTAAATCACACCTGACCTCTATAAACTGTCCCTGTCTATGTAACCCATTCCTGAGAACCACATTTTTGTCATAAATGCCTATTATGACGGGATAGTCATCAACCATGACTGCAGTGGATAATCCCTGTCACCCAGGAGCCAACCCCCCCAGCCGGTGGGGGTGGGGGGGTGGGGGGGGGGGCGGGTATTGGGCGCAGGCGAGCATGATGGTTACGTATCAGCTGCATGTTCATCGAGTGGTACCCCTTTCGGTTTGTGTAGAACGGCCTGTCATCTGCAGGTGCTGGTAGGGGGACATGAATCCCGTCATTCACCCCCCTAAACTCGGGGCATCCCGGCGATGGCGGCGAACCCGCTGCCCGGGCAGCCAGGTGGGCTCGGTCCACATTGAAGTGGATGTATTGAGCCGCCTGGGCATCTCGGGCCTCCGTGACGGTGTGGACGCACCTGTGCACCGAGGTCTGTGAGATCCCGGACAGGTCCCCACTCGGTGCCTGGAAGGACCCTGTCGCGTAAACGTTCAGGGCGACCGTCACCTTGACGGCCACCGGGAGGGGGTGTCCTCCCCCATGGTGCCAGGTGTGCCATCATCTAGCAGATATGTCGCACTGTCTCCCTGCTCAGCTGGAGTCTTCAACGGCATGCCCGGTCTGGAAAATCCTCGAATGACAGACGCTGCCGGTACACACAAGCCACATTAGGCGCCTCCTTGGCAACTCCTCCCCCTCGGCGTGTTGGCTGGCCGGCTCTCCATCCTTACAGCTGCCACCTGCCCTCTGCTGCCCACTCCGCTCCTGCCCGCTCCGCTGCTGCAGCTTCCTCGTCCTCGAGCAGCTCCAGCTCGTACAGCCTCAGGGCATCCCCCAGGGCTGCGGCGAGCAGCAGGAAGGTCACCATTGCTGGTTGAATTCCAATATCCATTGTCTGCAGGGGGTGAAAGGCGGACATGTTAGCATGGTGCATGCCCCCGTGCCCAACCAGGTCCAACGGGCTTCCCCCCCTCTCATCCCCACACCCCTGGACCTGCCATTGCCCCGCACTGTGGGGCTCTGGCCCTGCCATCCGTCCCTGCTGCCAGGGGTACCGTCGGCTGGCCCTACGCTTGCCAGCGGTGCACTCCGTGGCCCCGTCTGGTGTCTAGTGTGGATGTTGCCCTTGAGTGGGCTGCCTGAAGCCCTGCCGACGGGTGGCGGCCGGGTTGGAGTGAGGATATGGCGGAGGGTGGGGTGCGGGGGTGGGTGGGGTGGAGGCTCCCATGCGACCAGTGTCACTCTGCAGAACCAGGGGCCACGGTGGGTGATCAGTGGGTGCGCAGCAAGATTGCTGCCTTGCAGGCCGCAGCAATGGTGGTTCGTGCCTGGACACCGCTCCAGTCCCATGGGGGGTCACCCTGGTCACAATGCCTGTTCCCCCATCAAGCCCCCTCCCCCAGCCCTGGAAGGGCACCCCAGGCCGCACAGCCAGTGTCAGGTCCGGCAGCTCGTAGTCGCTCCTCTCTGTGTCCTACCTCCTCTCCCTCCATCATCAGCCATGACACTGGTTTCACAATTATTAAAAGTACAAGTGAAGCGCGCCGTCGAGAACCCGACCCATTGGAGAATCGCGGGGGCCCCGGAGAATGCCGGGTATGGCCCCCTAATGATCTGCAAGCAGTATTTACTGTACGTGTGTACAGTATTTACTGTACTGCATTGACGCCACTGGCAAGTTGATGGAGAATTGTGATTTGGTGTGAAATCGGTGCCCACCGCGATTTCGGTGTCAGAACCGATTCTCCGTCCAATCGCGTTTCTTGATTTCGGCCGACGGAGAATCCCGCCCAACCGGTCTCACCAAATGTGTGCCTGACGTGGTGGACCTCACATTGGGCCAAGGGGTAACTCCTTAAGGGAGTTGCCCCCAAAATCCATCCGCGGGCCCCCTCCCTCTACAATGCATAACCTGCCCACCTCTCCTCTACCAGATCCCCCCAGGTCCCCCCAAAGACCCGCTAAAACATGAAACCCCCTAAGAGACCCCTTTAGTATGCAACCCCCTAACTAAAGGAACCCCCCACTGAAACCTCCTAACTCGAGTGACCACACCACTGGGATCCCCTAACTATAGAGGGATGCCCACAGACACCACCCCCAGAAAAAAGACCCCTGTGTGGAAGCTCGAGCAGCAGACCATACAGGGCAGTGACAGAAAATACAGTTGTTACACTTATCGAGAAGTTCCATGTGTCCATTCCTGTTATTGAACAGATGTGACCTGTGTTTAAACACCTCAGATCCTGTCATTGAAAGCCATTCATTCAGTTCTAGTCGTCGGCTGTGATTGACAGCTTTGACAAAATAGCTGCAGCCTTGATTCATTCATCTTCCTTCATGGATAAGTGACTCTAAGTCCTGAAAGTCCAATGTTTTCAAACAACAACCACATCAAAGAGCGGTAAGTGCATTGCAATCACATGCTGCTCTTCGATCTGCGGCTTCAGATATCTGTCCAATCTGGGTTCCCTAGTCACTGTCAATTTATTGTTGCTACAAAGATTTGTCCAGTTTCAGGACGGGAACCATTTGTGCTGCCCAGTTGGTGAATCTAAGTGGTCTGATGACTCCAAGGTCCTCCAGCTGTCCAAGCTCTGCCTCAACCTTCGCCAGTAGTGCATAGGGAACTGGGTGGACTGGAAAGTATTTAGGCTGTGCTTCAGGGTCTACATGAATTTGAGCCATGGCTATTTTGATTTTCCCCACACCGGCTTGGAAAACATTGCGGTATTTCCCCAATACCTCTTGTTAGACGTTTTTGTTGCTGTGATATGAAGAGTCTAAAGTTCTGTTCCTTTTTCACAAACACACATTTATTTCATTCCAACAGGCTTTGCACAAAACTCTCACTATACATCACCTGATAGAGGCCATCTGAAGACCCTTTACATATCAGTGTCAATTAATGGATACTTAACATAAATGAGACAACTAATTGCAATGTCTCTTAACCCATTACTTAACACCTCTTAAGAGGCCTCCAGAACTCATCTGAAAAATTCCCTGCTAATCAAGGCGAAGGCATTGCAGCCAATCACGGCCGAGTAAATTAGGGCCGTGTCCATTCAGTCCAACCAAAGGCAGCCTCGCAGACTGCTGCCCGCTCACCACTGGGGTCATCACAGTCCGCGCTATGGCAAGCGGTTCCCCCGTATATGTGACTAGTTTTGCCTCTGCATCTCGTGAACTCATCTGTTGCACTGATTTAATCCTTTCAAATGCTTGTTTGCCAATGACCGAAATGGTGGTTCCCGTCTCTATTCCATTTCAAGAGAGTGACTGTTTACTTGAACGGTGATCCTAATGGCGGCAACTTTGGGAGCCGCAATGCAATTTAGCTGCATTCCTTTGTCATTGGGCTGTTCCAAGAGAAAAGTTTGGGATCTGGGTTGGCACCTCTCTCGGTGGGGCAACGGGTATAAAATTGAATTGTCTCAAGCCAGGGCTGTTGGTAGGGGGTGAATATAATGAGACAATTCCCACCTCTTTAACCTGTGATTATCCCTCTCTCCAGTTGCTTCTTCTGGATCTGTAAATACTTAATTACCTGCAAAGACTGGAGTGGTGTAGCGACAACAATCTCTCCCTCAATGCCAGCAAAACTAAAGAGCTGGTAATTGACTTCAGGAAGCAAAGTACTGTACACACCCCTGTCAGCATCAACGGGGCCGAGGTGGAGATGGTTAGCAGTTTCAAATTCCTAGGGGTGCACATCTCCAAAAATCTGTCCTGGTCCACCCACGTCGACGCCACCACCAAGAAAGCACAACAGCGCCTTTAGTTCCTCAGGAAACTAAGGAAATTCGGCATGTCCACATTGACTCTTACCAACTTTTACAGATGCACCATAGAAAGCATCCTATCGGGCTGCATCACAGCCTGGTATGGCAACTGCTTGGCCCAGGACCGCAAGAAACTTCAGAGAGTCATGAACACCGCCCAGTCCATCACACGAACCTGCCTCCCATCCATTGACTCCATCTACACCTCCCGCTGCCTGGGGAAAGCGGGCAGGATAATCAAAGATCCCTCCCACCCGGCTTACTCACTCTTCCAACTTCTTCCATCGGCCAGGAGATACAGAAGTCTGAGAACACGCACGAACAGACTCAAAAACAGCTTCTCCCCACTGTTACCAGACTCCTAAATGCCCCTCTTATGGACTGACCTCATTAACACTACACCCTGTATGCTTCATCCGATGCCAGTGCTTATGTAGTTACATTGTATATGTTGTGTTGCCCTATTATGTATTTTCTTTTATTCCCTTTTCTTCTCATGTACTTAATGATCTGTTTGAGCTGCTCGCAGAAAAATACTTTTCACTGTACCTCGGTACACGTGACAATAAACAAATTCAATCCAATCCAAGACTTGCATTCAAAGCATCGTCTGGCATCTTTGAATCTGTCTATATATATGTTTCTGGAACATACCTCTTCATTCACCTGAGGAAGGAGCAGTGCTCCACAAGCTACTGATTCGAAACAAACCTGTTGGACTTTAACCTGGTGTGTCAGACTTCTGATGTTTCCCTGGAGTGAGAGATTTCCATGGCCTTCTTCAGGTCTAGCAATGGCTCAGCAAGTAACTTTCATTATGTCACCATATTGCTTACATCACAAGACAATCGGTCCCGTTACATTTCAGGAAGAGAAGAGCTATACTCACAAAATTCAGATATTTTCCTCAAACACATAAATAACCTGGTTACAGACTCCCCTCGAGTCCTTTCAGACTTGTTGAAATGGTTCAGTTGCATGATGATCGAGGGTAGTGGGGTCATAATAGTTCGAGGAGATAAAAGTCTCCATTTTCTCATTAATATATCATTTCTAATGTAATAACACTTTGGTATACGCTCAGATTCCATTTCTGTGTTTGTTTCTTGATATAACTGCCTTATTTCGGAATCTTTCTGTTGTAATTCAATCAATTTGTTTGAACTAAAGATATCCACTCCACCAACCACCTGCTCTTGTTCTTTACCAACCATCTGATCAAACATGGTTTCGGACAACTGTACCTCAGCCTCTCTATCGGTACTCCTCAAGTTCTCTTCCTCAACCTATGACTTTGTGATCTGGTTACCACACCATCAGGAACCCCCCCCCCCCCCCCCTTATACTTCTTGCAACATCTCAGTTGTTTGACTTTCCACTGGCTTGTCAACCACAGTAGGCTGCACTCCCACCTGTGATCCAGCTATATCATTGCCGAGGAGGAATTGTACCCATGAAAAAGTTCATTTTTCTGAAACTCCGATTACCACTTCACCACTTTTAACCAGACTCTCTAATCTTATTTTGCATAGTGGCACACGACTGTTCTCACCACTAATCCCACATATTATCACCTTTCCTGGCAATACGCCTTCCCAACTATATATCTCCTTTTCTCTCACCATTAAAGGTTTACTTGCTCCTGTATCCCTTAAGATCTCAAATCTCTTTACCTACTCCATCTTGTACACATGAGTGAACCTTATCCTCACAAATAAAATCCTTAAAAGTTCTGGTACCTGTTTATCCACCAACCTCTGAAAGGCTGTACACTCTGTTACCTCTTTCACTGAAATAATGGTCTTCTTCCCACTTTAGTGAACCCCACTGGTTTATCCAGTTTTACCGAGTCTGTCTTCCCAGTACTTTTCTTAACCCCCACAACAAAGCGACGCCACACGCCCAACTTTATTACAATGAAAACACTTACGTTTTCTTATCTCTCTGCCACTATCATAGGTTTCCTTTTTACTCTGAGCCAAACTCCCCTTAACATCACCAACTAAACCTCCTTTGCACTGACCACCAGTAAATTTCTCATTTCCCCAGTTTCTATCCCTCACGAATTGAAACTGATGTTGAAAACCAAACTTTGCTTTATGACCAATTCAAAATCATCGGCCATTTCTTAAGCATGTCTCGCAGTTTTAACTCTTTGCTCTTTGACATGAGTTCTCACGACTGCGGGAAGTGAATCTTTAAATTCCTACAAAATAATCATTTCCTTAAGAGCATCATACATTTGGTCTATTTTGAATGCTCTTATCCACCTATCAAAATTATTTTGTTTAATTCTTTTGAATTCTATATATGTCTGACCTGGTTCTTTATTTAGATTACTAAAATTTTGTCTGTAAACTTCTGGCACTAGTTCATATGCACTCAATATATATTTTTTCACCTCATCGTAATCTCTAGTTACCTCCTCAGATCGTGATGCAAACACTTCACTCACTCTACCTGACAACTTTACTTGAACCAACACTACCCACATGGTCTTCGGCCAATTTAATTGTTTAGTCACTTTCTCAAATGAGATGAAAAGGGCTTCCACATCTTTCTCATCAAATCTTGCCAATGCTTGAATATATTTAAACATAAACCTACTAAGCTTTTGACTAGAAAGTATTTCTTCTCCCTCTCGACCTTCCTCAGCTTCTGCCTTTAACTCCAATATTTTAAGTCAATGTTCTCCTTGCAGTGCCAGTTTCCAAAGTTCAAATTCTCCCTCTCTTTCCTTATCCCTTTTTTCCTTTGTTAATCTTTGCATTTGTACCTCAATCTTCCTCCTTTCCATTTCCTTTTGAAAAGCCCTCTCTTTTTTCTTTTCTTTCATGTCCAATTTCTCCAGTTCTATTTCTTTCTGTTTATCTTTTTCCTGCATTTCTAATTGTTTCATTTGTAATTGAATTCTAGCTAATTCTAATGGTTCAGGCTGTATCTCTGGAAAATTTAAACCTTGAGTTATGGCTTGTATTATTTCTACCGTCCTCATCCCTTTAGATAAGGTTAACTGCAGCTTCTCGGTCAAATCCAAAAGTTTTGCTTCTGCCTCCCTCTGTAAATAATCGCAAGTAACCATTTTCTAACCCAGGAAAGGTTTTGCAACTGCAAATGGCTTGTCTAGTCACTCCCCATTTAAATTTCAAACCCTGAAAGAATGCAATTATCCCAAACACACTCACTGTCATTAAGTTCAATAACCCCAAGCCAAACAAGTAATTATGCTTAAGGTCCTGGGCGAGCCCACAATTTTATTATGAGACCAGGCCAGACCAGACCCAGCAATGGCTCGAACACTGGACCAAAATCTCAATATTTTAGTTCATTTGTAAGACTGCGCGGAAAGGATGATTCGTGCCAGGATTGAATGCATGAAAAAATAGGACCTGAGCATTTTTAAAACAAAACTTTATTATGAATATAATATTAAACTTTCTAATTCCACACCTGAAAAGAACAGTTTACAATTACTCGGTAAACACTAATACTCAATTCCCATTAAACAACAAGAAAATAAACATACACCTCTCAATCTATCTTACTGTGGGAGAATTGTAGACTCAGCGTCAGACAGATCAGAATTCAACTCCTCTCTCCAAAGATTTCTCCAAAAACTGCCTCCCGAAAGCTTTCAAAATATTCTCTGAATTCCTTAGCTCCACCCAGCAATGACCTCATCTCCCCACGCTGAAAAACAAATTATGTCTGTAGGCTAAACCACATTAAATCCCCAGGGATTTCCCCAGTCAAACCACAGTCCATTAACCCAGGCTGAAAAACACATTCCTTTGTCAATTTCACCTTCTGGCTACTAAAAGCATCCAAGCCCTGCAAAACAGAATTCTTTTAAAAGCATGACCACTGTAGCCAAACAAACTCTGACCCCAGGCTTTTAACCCTTACATTGCCCAATACTTAGAATCCAATATTCATAAAGTCTTTCACTCGTCACACTGATTGCTGGCAAAGGAACCAAATAAGGGCTGGAATTTTCCCACTGGCAGTGCGTCCCTGATACTGATTTTGCAGAGGTGTGGGGTGGTTTCAATGGGAATTCACATTGACAAACCACAAGGAATATGTGGCTGGGGGATACAACCCAATGTTTCATTTTACTAATTGTATCCAATCTGAAGTGAGGTCCTGGATGTAGTGGGTGTAGTGTATAATCACTTTTTTGAACAAAAAATATAATGTTCGATGGCAGGAAATTCCAGCAGTACAGAAAAAAATGATTGTGATAAGGCAAGATTACGGTAGCACAGTCATTAGCACAGTTGCTTCACAGCTCCAGAGTCCCAGGTTCGATTCCCGGCTTGGGTCACTGTCTGTGCGGAGTTTGCATGTTCTCACCGTGTCTGCGTGGGTTTCCTCCGGGTGCTCCGGTTTCCTTCCACAGTCTAAAGATGTTCGGGTTAGGTGGATTGGCCATGCTAAATTTCCCTTAGTGTCCAAAAAGGTTAGGTGGGTTATTGGTTTTCAGGGAAAGGGTAGAGTCGTGGGCTTAAGTAGGGTGCTCTTTCCAAGGGCCGGTGCAGACTCGGTGGGCCGAATGGCCTCCTTCTGCACTGTAAATTCTTTGATAAGACATTTATATTATCCCAGATTTTCCTGGAAATCCTTACCATAACTGTGGCCTATGTGCTATGTATATACAATGGTTAACACTGTTGCTTCACAGCGCTAGGGACCCGGGCTCGTGTCTCGGCTTGGGTCACTGTCTGTTCTCACCGTGTCTACATGGGTTTCCTCCGGGTGCTCCGGTTTCCTCCCACAAGTCCTGAAAGACGTGCTTGTTAGGTGAATTGGACATTCTGAATTCTCCCTCTGTGTACCCGAACAGGCGCGCTTTTCACAGTAACTTCACTGCGGTGTTAATGTAAGCCTACTTGTGACACTAATAAAGATTATATTATATTATACTATTACACTATTATACTGCCATTTCTTTGTTAGCACATTCACATTGAACTGGTTTTGCCAGTTTTATGCTGAAATATCAGTTTAGGCAAATTTCCTCACTTGTTTGTGTCACTTTTGTGACGTGTGCAGGAATCCTCTTCTACTCACTGAAAGCCCCCATTCCCCAAACAAGCCCAATGCAAAGAGGAGCAGGCAAAGTTTCCTGTATTTATGTCGATATTGCACGAGTGTAGATTGCCAGATCAAAATGTTGGCGCAATACATCCATGTAACTGACATTTATGGAGTTTGTTAGAACGATTTTGTCACAAATTCAAGCTAAATCTTATACTGAGATCTGTTCTGTAGTTAAGCAAAATTATTGTCAACCTCAGCACACATGACATTTTTCAGACCCTTACCCCATTAACACATGCACAGAGTCAGAAGGATTAAGCAGATGGAATGGTCTTCTTAATGGTCATCTCCCTGTTCTGCATTGTAGAGGAAGAGGAACAGCGATATGAGGCTCTGAGATTGAGACACTACAACAGGAGAGAGCAGCCCACTCAATACTGCCCCTGGTGGTGCATCAATTGCATTTGTTTCCCTCTTTAATTTCCAAATGAGGTAAATAAGCTGATGCAGGAAATCTGGGCATAAATTCTCACCAGCAAGATCGACACAGACATTGTGTAAATTTCGGTTTGAACTGGATCAAGGAACTTTTGGGCAATTGGTTCCAAACTATTGAAGACAAAGTTCAAGTTAATAAAATGGAAATGAGTCTGGGTGTTTTACCATACCAGACATCTTCGGCCGATGAATTAGTAACTTCAGAATACTTTAAAACAATAATTAATCCTAACAGCCTCCACTGCAGCCAATATTAATAAATTGTTGTACCCACTAATCTCTCAGTGCAGTAGAGGTGGGAACTGGACTGAGGGTTCTCCTATAGGGTGATCACACTGTTTCAATTTGACTTACTTGAGCATTGATGTGGTGATTTGTATCTGTAAAGTTTGCTTTATGTAGCGAGAAATGGAAGCACTGCACAAAGATTCCACTGTCCTGCGGAATTGTTGACAATTTGAACATTATGTTCATCCATGCAATGCAGGCGAAAGTCATTTACTATTAAAATGAAGACTGATGACCTCACAACTTTGACATGATGGCATTTACCATTCCTTATTATCTGGCAAAAAACAAGTTGAGTTGGAAAGTTTTCCCAATTAGAAGACTAATGTGATGGCCCATGGTTCAATTATTATCTGTGTGTAGATTCGTATCAAGAGAAGTTAGAAAGAGAGTCACTTGCTCAAACAAAAACATGGCTAATTTTCTACTGAGCTGCATTTAAAAATCCTTTCAAACATTGGTATGTGTCCATTAAAGCCTCTGGAGAATGCTCCCTGTCAATGTTGCTGAGGGGAAGGAGTTTTATTTTTACGTATGAGAAGGAATTGTCCCCATCCTATGTAGAAGAGCACTTTGTTGTTGACCAATAATTTTTTAAGTGAGCTCTTTTTCTGTTTACAGATGTCTCCACACTTCCTTTCGAGCAACAATGACACCCCATTAGCTAACCAACATTCTCACTGGGGAACAAAGGATCCAAATGTCAGTTTCCACATCAGTGCAACAGTCCAATGTGACACATCCATCAAGAAGGTTTCTAAAAGGGATAAAGGTGAATATCTGAGAAGAACAATAAGAGTCTAAAGTTAAAGATAGTTTACATTGTTAAGACATAATTAAGTCTTTATTTTGGAATGAAGGATAATACATGAGCCTCTGGACCTGAAGCTGGAACACATGACAGTATTGTCCTGGCTGATTGCTATATTCTGGACCGCTGTATTGTGCCACATTAAGTTTTGGAAGAGATGATTTGGTTAATTTGGCATCAATTGTCAATTTTTGGTTACTATCAATCTTCTGCTTCATTTCATTGTGTTTTGAACCTCCTCTGGAGGTCCAAGGCCAGCACATTTTTCCTTAGATATGGGGCCCAAAACTGTTACAATACTCCAAATCGGGTCTGACCAGAATCTTATATAGCCTCAGAAGAACATCTCAGCTCTTGTATCCTAGCTCTCTCAACATGAATGTTAACATTGCATTTGCCTTCCTAACTGCCGACTGAACCTGCACGGTAACCTTAAGAGAATCGTGAACAAGGACTCCCACATCCCTTTGTGCTTCTGATTTCCTAAGCATTTACCCATTTAAAAAAAAGTCTATGCCTCCTTCCAAAGTGCATAACCTCACGCTTTTCCACATTGTATTCCATCTGCCACTTCATTGCCCACTCTCCTAGCCTGTCCAAGTCCTCCTGCAGCCCCTCTGCTTCCTCAATACTACCTGTCCCTCTACAGATCTTTGTATCATCTGCAAACTTAGCAACAGTGCCTTCTTCCAGATCATTAATGTATATTGTAAAAAGTTGTGGTCCAACACAGACCCCTGAGGCACACCACTAGTCACCGGCTGCCATCCTGAAAAGGACCCCTTTATCCCCACTCTCTGTCTTCTGCCAGTCAGCCAATCCTCTATCCGTGCCAGGATCTGACCCTTAACACCATGGGCTCTTAACTTATTCAACAGTCTCCTATGCGGCACCTTGTCAAAGACCTTCTGGAAATCTAAATAAATCGCATTCACTGGTTCTCCTTTGTCTAACTTCCTTGTTACCTCCTCAAAGAACTCCAACAGATTTGTCAGACATGACCTCCCTTTGATGAGGCCGTGCTCTCAATCCTATTTTACCATGCACTTCCAAGTGCTTCGTGATCTCATCTTTAATAACAGACTCTAAAATCTTACCAATGACCGAAGTCAGGCTAACCGGCCTATAATTTTCCATCTTCTGCCTCACTCCCTTCTTAAACAGTGGTGTTACATTAGTCACTTTCCAGTCCTCTGGGACCCTTCTTGCCTCCAGTGATTCCTGAAAGATCATCACCAATGCCTCCACAATCTTCGATCCACTAGTTGAGGCTGGACCTCTGCCCCGAGCAACTGGAAGTCATGCCTCAGAGAGCTGCTTGTCAATCAGAAGCAGGCAGCACCCCAATACTGACAACACCACCAGGAAAGGTGGCCACTGCTGGTACTACAGCAAGGCCATGACGACGGAGTGTTGTGCTGAGTTTGGGATTTGAGGTGTGTTTGGGGTCTCACTGCAGTTGAATTGGCAGGCTTGTTGAGTGAGGAGTGCAAGGGAAGTGAGGGGCCAGATAGAAAGTCTGGAGAGGGTGGCAGGGGAAACTGGGGAAGTTTGAAAGAGCCCTACAATGAGTCTAGGTGGTGCATTAAAGTGGGACCCTCTCAGCACATTCCCAGGCTGAGCAGGAAGTGCTGTTGGGTTGGGCAGTTGGCATGGTGTAGGAAACCCCCTTTCCAGTTAAAACCCAGCAGTGGGATGAGGCCCTTAAGCAGGTATTAATTGCCCATTTGAGAGCTTCAATTGGCCCACAGGTGGGCAGGTTGGCCAAGCGCCACTGATAAGGTGGCCTGCCCTGCCTTCAAATCCCTGGCAGGAGAGCATGAAATCCAGCCCCTGATTCCTGCACATTAGCAGTTAAGTGCAGTTAAATGTAAATTAGCAGTTAAATCCATAGGTTTGGGACGAGACATTCCCGCCCCAAAGTGGTTTACGAGAGCATTAGAAAATAAATCCATAGGTTACGACAGCTATAACCTGCTGCTTTGCACAGCTCACTATTGCAGTCTCAATCAACTCTGTATTGAATTGTCTGCTGAGCAGGCACTCACTCGTTCCACATTACAGATGACTGAAAATATTAGGACAGGTGCATTCAGGAGGAAATGAGTTTTTAACAATGTAAGAAGTAATAATTATCGCTGAACAACCTCCATCACCCGAAAATTTTATTTTATAAGTGTGGAGTCCCATTCCCTTAGAAACCAAATTAATGATGGAGATTTTTTTTTAAATAGAAGCGATTCTGCTTTCCAATTTTTTTTGTCATTCTCTTAATCCCATCTGTCTTTTCCAATCTTTATTTGTCTTTCTGTACATAATTTAAATCTAATTTAGGGCAGCAGGGTGGCGCATTGGTTAGCACTGCTGCCTCTCGGCACCGAGGCCCAGGTTCGATCCCAGCTCTAGGTCACTGTTCATGTGGAGTTTGCACATTCTCCCCATGTTTGCGTGGGTTTCGCCCCCACAACCCAAAGATGTGCAGGGTAGGTGGATTGGCCACGCTAAATTGCTCCTTAATAGCAAAAAATGAATTGGGTACTCTAAACTTAAATCTAATTTCTACTTCCAGCTTTAAAGTTGCTGTTTTGGACTTTTTGAGAATTCTTCAATCTGATTATTGGAGAGTTTGTTGTTTTTCGTGCTGCCTACAGGTACCACAGGTCTGTTTTAGAAGAGGGCGCCTCATTGAATTGGTGCAAGGTACACTGAAATTAGGGTTTCGAAAAACCAGGCCCACCAAACTCTTGTGGTCAGCTTGTAACAAAGTGAATGTCGAGCTGTTCCTCCACCATTGAGAGGAAAATGTGGACCAATGTACGATTGTTATTTATTTACATATAGTCCATCTATTAATGTAGTAATGTAATAGACACAAATGTCATACTTTGTTGTAGAAACAGGTCAATTTTCCTACGCTTGTTGCTTCTTAGCTTTTATGTGGGTATTTTAACCGTCACAGCACTTACGTATCCAATCTTACCCCTTGTTTGAACAGCCATACAGGTGCCTTCAGGCACAGACAGTGAACTCATGAAGAAAGAAGCAAGCCAACAAACAGAGTATGTATACACCTGCCATCATGTGGACTGTTACTTGAAATGAAATGAAAATCGCTTATTGTCACAAGTAGGCTTCAAATGAAGTTACTGTGAAAAGCCCCTAGTCGCCACATTCCGGCGCCTATACGGGGAGGCTGTTACGGGAATCGAACCGTGCTGTTGGCCTGCCTTGGTCTGCTTTCAAAGCCAGCGATTTAGCCCTGTGCTAAACAGCTTTGATACTTGCTTCTTTCCAGCACTCAACTATCTTATGCATTGTTTAGTATTTTTCATTTAGCCAATTCCTTTTAAAATCTTTGTCTGGTGATCAAGGTAGATGAAATCAAACTACTGTGCAGGAACGGAAGAGCGATCTGACCAATGGCACCATTTCTGCTCTGCCTATGCCCCAGGAAACTGTGCTCACCTAAAACACAACAACTTATGCATAATGAAAATGATCATCGATACACAGATCACACATCTATGATATGAACATCCTGTAGGAGCAGCATAGCATTTACAGAGATGAATCACATCATTTTAGTTGGAATCCATTGCCCGGTGAATGTCCCTAATGCTTTTTTAATATTTTCGTTTACAGCTGCGGTATTGCTATTCTGGATAAGGTAAAGAAAAAAGCATCAACGGTCCACACAATGCATGAATTATTGTTTCAGTCAATCCTTTCACAGGGTAGGAATTCATACTTGGGGTTCACTCATGACCAACAATAAGCAGAATTACAGTAAAAATTACAGTGTTCATGGATGTTGCATCAACAAATTCTCATAACTTGAATGATCATTGGGCAAGATGTAAAGCAAGAACTCCCTGGCACAGGATTGACAATCGTTAATCTCATTTTTACACTGGGGTAGTTAATGGGGAGCGTACCTAGTGAATGTTTCGGGATCGGCTGTGAAAAGATCTGGGGCAGGATTCTCCATTAGCCGGTCAAAATCAGGAAAGGCGATTGGGCGGAGTACTCCACTGACCTCAGGCGGGATTCTCCGGCCGCATCTGACCAGCGACCGGAGAGTCCAACCCTAAGTGTGTACTAAACCAGTGAGAAATTCCCCAGGGCCCAAAAAAGTGACTAAGTGTCGTTGAATAACGGTGGGGAATTCGCCGGCAGAGCCAGCGGGAAACTCCCTGAAAAACCCGCCACAAATTAGTTTTGAAATGTTTTGGAAGAATCGCACCCTTGAACTCCCTTCAATCTTGAAGGGAGAAGATGGGAGAGATGTTTAACGTACTCAGTGGAGTGGGAATGCTGAAAACTCTATTGCACATTATATCATGTTTTTATGTCAATTTGACATGTCCAGCTAAAAAAAAACAAGCTTTGAATTAATGTCAGGAAAACCTCATAAATGATAATGTTTCAAGTCGAATATGATACTTCTTTAGATCTGAAGATTCAGTTCCAGTTCTGATGAAGTCATATTTGACATGAAATATTAACTTTGCTCCTCTCTCTACAGGTTCTGCCAGACCTGCTAAAGTATGTGTTTTTATTTCAGATTTCAAGCACTCACAGTATTTTGCTTTAACCTTTTACAAATGCTGGTTAATATCTGCAAATCTTCTGGGTAGGGTAGGGTAGTGGAGTGAAACTTTACGGAGGGATTAACATTCCTGTCAAAGACGTGCTAATTGGCCTTCATCCATGACTCATTTTGTTTCTTTAAATTGATGTAACCTGTATTCGTTTCTTGCAGGAGATCCAACAGCTCTCGGAGTATCTAAAGGTAATATCCACTATTCGTTTCTTGAAGACAGCAATGATCATTTATTATGTCATAAAAACATACTGTTCAGACTCACCAGAGTAAATGTCAGTTTATATATGTCTACTTTAACATTTTCACCACAAAAAGATTTTCACCAGGGCGGCATGGTGGCACAGTGGTTAGCACGGCTGCCTCACAGTTCCAGGATGCCATGTTCGATTCCGGCCTCGGGTGACTGTCTGTGCGGAGTCTGCATGTTCTCCCCGTGCCTGCGTGGGTTTCCTCCGGGTGCTCCGGTTTCCTCCCATAGTCGAAAGATGTGCAGGTTAGGTGGATTGGCCATGATCAATTTGCCCCTTAGGGTGGGGTTGCAGGAATAGGGTGGGGATTGGGTATAGGTAGGGTGCTCTTTCGAAGGGTCGGTTTAGACCCGATGGACCGAATGGCCTCCTCCTGCACTGTAAGGATTCCATGGGCGTGATTCTCCGGCTGCGTTGTGATCTCACTGGAGAATGCTGGGAGAGGCCTGCAGCGAGCCTCCCAACAGGTTCCGCACCTCCCGGGAATCTCCAAATTCCGGTGAGGCATCGGATTCGGAACCCGGCCCCAAATAAGAACATAGAACTAGGAGCAGGAGTAGACCACCTGGCCCCTCGAGCCTGCTCCACCATTCAATGAGATCATGGCTGATCTTTTGTGGACTCAGCTCCACTTTCCGGCCCGAACACCATAACCCTTAATCCCTTTATTCTTCAAAACACTATCTATCTTTATCTTAACAAAATTTAATGAGGGAGCCTCAACTGCTTCACTGGGCAACGAATTCCATAGATTCACAACCCTTTGGGTGAAGAAGTTCCTCCTAAATTCAGTTCTAAATCTACTTCCCCTTATTTTTAGGCAATGCCCCCTAGTTCTGCTTTCACCCGCCAGTGGAAACAACCTGCCCGCATCTATCCTATCTATTCCCTTCATAATTTTACATGTTTCCATAAGATCCCCCTGCATCCTTCTAAATTCCAACGAGTACAGTCCCAGTCTACTCAACCTCTCCTCGTAATCCAACCCCTTCCGCTCTGGGATTAACCTCGTGAATCTTCTCTGCACATCCTCCTGCGCCATTCAGCTGTTGAGTTCGGGAGTGAGAGCTGGGACCTTAGAATCAGCGCGGGAATTTTGAAAAGCGCGGGGGCTGCGAGACAGAGGGGACCATTTAAAAGGTTGCTGTCTGTGGTGAGGTGAGTACAGATTAACTTACTTGCCTTGCAGGTCAGCTGTTGAGTTCGGGAGTGAGAGCTGGGACCTTAGAATCAGCGCGGGAATTTTGAAAAGCGCGGGGGCTGCGAGACAGAGGGGACCATTTAAAAGGTCGCTGTCTGTGGTGAGGTGAGTACAGATTAACTTACTTGCCTTGCAGGTCAGCTGTTGAGTTCGGGAGTGAGAGCTGGGACCTTAGAATCAGCGCGGGAATTTTGAAAAGCGCGGGGGCTGCGAGACAGAGGGGACCATTTAAAAGGTCGCTGTCTGTGGTGAGGTGAGTACAGATTAACTTACTTGCCTTGCAGGTCAGCTGTTGAGTTCGGGAGTGAGAGCTGGGACCTTAGAATCAGCGCGGGAATTTTGAAAAGCGCGGTGGCTGCGAGACAGAGGGGACCATTTAAAAGGTCGCTGTCTGTGGTGAGGTGAGTACAGATTAACAACTTGCTTACCTTGCAGGCCAAGTCGATTTCAGCAGGAGCAGAGCAGGTTCGTCCATTTCTGCGGGGGCAGTGCGGAAGTGATTTCTGGGAGGTAAGTTTCTCCTTTAAATAAATTTTTTTTAAAAAATTCTAGTGTTTAAGGTGGGAACAGGAAGTCGACCCGCGGACGTCTGGGAAGACCCTCACCAATAAATTCTGGTGGAGAGGAAACCCGAGACACTACACGTGTAGTGTCTCCCACCCGCCCTCCTCCTCTAACCTAATAATAAAACCCTTTGGTGTGAGGTAAGTACCATATTTTATTATTGTTATTAATAATTTTTATTCTTTATTTTTTTTTTATATATAAATTTTTTTTTAAAATTTAGTTGTTAGCCAGATCTTGGTAGAAAGTTAGAGGAATGGCAGGGAAGGGAGTGCAATGTTCCTCCTGCAGGATGTTTGAGGTGAGGGATGCCGTTAGTGTCCCTGCTGATTTTACCTGCAGGAAGTGCTGCCATCTCCAGCTCCTCCAAGACCGAGTTAGGGAACTGGAGCTGGAGTTGGAAGAACTTCGGATCATTCGGGAGGCAGAGGGGGTCATAGATAGCAGCTTCAGGGAATTAGTTACACCAAAGATTGGAGATAGATGGGTAACTGTAAGAGGGACGGGGAAAAAACAGTCAGTGCAGGGATCCCCTGCGGTCGTTCCCCTGAGAAACAAGTATACCGCTTTGGATACTTGTGGGGGGGACGACTTACCAGGGGTAAGCCATGGGGTACAGACCTCTGGCTCAGAGTCTGTCCCTGTTGCTCAGAAGGGAAGGGGGGAGAGGAGCAGAGCATTAGTAATTGGGGACTCTATAGTCAGGGGCACAGATAGGAGATTTTGTGGGAGCGTGAGAGACTCACGTTTGGTATGTTGCCTCCCAGGTGCAAGGGTACGTGATGTCTCGGATCGTGTTTTCAGGGTCCTTAAGGGGGAGGGGGAGCATCCCCAAGTCGTGGTCCACATTGGCACTAACGACATAGGTAGGAAAGGGGATAAGGATGTCAGGCAGGCTTTCAGGGAGCTAGGATGGAAGCTCAGAACTAGAACAAACAGAGTTGTTATCTCTGGGTTGTTGCCCGTGCCACGTGATAGTGAGATGAGGAATAGGGAGAGAGAGCAATTAAACACGTGGCTACAGGGATGGTGCAGGCGGGAGGGATTCAGATTTCTGGATAACTGGGGCGCTTTCTGGGGAAGGTGGGACCTCTACAGACAGGATGGTCTACATCTGAACCTGCGGGGCACAAATATCCTGGGGGGGAGATTTGTTAGTGCTCTTTGGGGGGGTTTAAACTAATGCAGCAGGGGCATGGGAACCTGGATTGTAGTTTTAGGGTAAGGGAGAATGAGAGTATAGAGGTCAGGAGCTCAGATTTGACGTCGGAGGAGGGGGCCAGTGTTCAGGTAGGTGGTTTGAAGTGTGTCTACTTCAATGCCAGGAGTATACGAAATAAGGTAGGGGAACTGGCAGCATGGGTTGGTACCTGGGACTTCGATGTTGTGGCCATTTCGGAGACGTGGATAGAGCAGGGACAGGAATGGATGTTGCAGGTTCCGGGGTTTAGGTGTTTTAGTAAGCTCAGGGAAGGAGGCAAAAGAGGGGGAGGTGTGGCGCTGCTAGTCAAGAGCAGTATTACGGTGGCGGAGAGGATGCTAGATGGGGACTCATCTTCCGAGGTAGTATGGGCTGAGGTTAGAAACAGGAAAGGAGAGGTCACCCTGTTGGGAGTTTTCTATAGGCCTCCAAATAGTTCTAGGGATGTAGAGGAAAGGATGGCGAAGATGATCCTGGATATGAGCGAAAGTAACAGGGTAGTTATTATGGGAGACTTTAACTTTCCAAATATTGACTGGAAAAGATATAGTTCGAGTACATTAGATGGGTCGTTTTTTGTTCAGTGTGTGCAGGAGGGTTTCCTGACACAGTTTGTTGACAGGCCAACAAGAGGAGAGGCCACATTGGATTTGGTTTTGGGTAATGAACCAGGCCAGGTGTTGGATTTGGAGGTAGGTGAGCACTTTGGGGACAGTGACCACAATTCGGTGACGTTTACGTTAAGGATGGAAAGGGATAAGTATACACCGCAGGGCAAGAGTTATAGCTGGGGGAAGGGAAATTATGATGCCATTAGACGTGACTTGGGGGGGATAAGGTGGAGAAGTAGGCTGCAAGTTTTGGACACACTGGATAAGTGGAGCTTTTTCAAGGATCAGCTATTGCGTGTTCTTGATAAGTATGTACCGGTCAGGCAGGGAGGAAGGTGCCGAGCGAGGGAACCGTGGTTTACCAAAGAAGTGGAATCTCTTGTTAAGAGGAAGAAGGAGGCCTATGTGAAGATGAGGTGTGAAGTTTCAGTTGGGGCGATGGATAGTTACAAGGTAGCGAGGAAGGATCTAAAGAGAGAGCTAAGACGAGCAAGGAGGGGACATGAGAAGTATTTGGCAGGAAGGATCAAGGAAAACCCAAAAGCTTTCTATAGGTATGTCAGGAATAAGCGAATGACTAGGGACAGAGTAGGACCAGTCAAGGACAGGGATGGGAAGTTGTGTGTAGAGTCTGAAGAGATAGGCGAGATACTAAATGAATATTTTTCGTCAGTATTCACTCAGGAAAAAGATAATGTTGTGGAGGAGAATGCTGAGCTCCAGGCAAATAGATTAGATGGCATTGAGGTAAGTAGGGAAGAGGTGTTGGCAATTCTGGACAGGCTGAAAATAGATAAGTCCCCGGGGCCTGATGGGATTTATCCTAGGATTCTCTGGGAGGCCAGGGAAGAGATTGCTGGACCATTGGCTTTGATTTTTATGTCATCATTGGATACAGGAATAGTGCCAGAGGACTGGAGGATAGCAAATGTGGTCCCTTTGTTCAAAAAGGGGAGCAGAGACAACCCCGGCAACTATAGACCGGTGAGCCTCACGTCTGTAGTGGGTAAAGTCTTGGAGGGCATTATAAGAGACAAGATTTATAATCATCTAGATAGGAATAATATGATCAGGGATAGTCAGCATGGCTTTGTGAAGGGTAGGTCATGCCTCACAAACCTTATCGAGTTCTTTGAGAAGGTGACTGAACAGGTAGACGAGGGTAGAGCAGTTGATGTGGTGTATATGGATTTCAGCAAAGCGTTTGATAAGGTTCCCCACGGTAGGCTATTGCAGAAAATACGGAGGCTGGGGATTGAGGGTGATTTAGAGATGTGGATCAGAAATTGGCTAGCTGAAAGAAGACAGAGGGTGGTGGTTGATGGGAAATGTTCAGAATGGAGTTCTGTCACAAGTGGAGTACCACAAGGATCTGTTCTGGGGCCGTTGCTGTTTGTCATTTTTATCAATGACCTAGAGGAAGGCGCAGAAGGGTGGGTGAGTAAATTTGCAGACGATACTAAAGTCGGTGGTGTTGTCGATAGTGAGGAAGGAAGTAGCAGGTTACAGAGGGATATAGATAAGCTGCAGAGCTGGGCTGAGAGGTGGCAAATGGAGTTTAATGTAGAGAAGTGTGAGGTGATTCACTTTGGAAGGAAAAACAGGAATGTGGAATATGTGGCTAATGGAAAAGTTCTTGAAAGTGTGGATGAGCAGAGGGATCTAGGTGTCCATGTACATAGATCCCTGAAAGTTGCCACCCAGGTTGATAGGGTGGTGAAGAAGGCCTATGGAGTGTTGGCCTTTATTGGTAGAGGGATTGAGTTCCGGAGTCAGGAGGTCATGTTGCAGCTGTACAGAACTCTGGTACGGCCGCATTTGGAGTATTGCGTACAGTTCTGGTCACCGCATTATAGGAAGGACGTGGAGGCTTTGGAACGGGTGCAGAGGAGATTTACCAGGATGTTGCCTGGTATGGAGGGAAAATCTTATGAGGAAAGGCTGATGGACTTGAGGTTGTTTTCGTTCGAGAGAAGAAGGTTAAGAGGAGACTTAATAGAGGCATACAAAATGATCAGAGGGTTAGATAGGGTGGACAGTGAGAGCCTTCTCCCGCGGATGGAAATGGCTAGCACGAGGGGACATAGCCTTAAACTGAGGGGTAATAGATATAGGACAGAGGTCAGGGGTAGGTTCTTTACGCAAAGAGTAGTGAGGCCGTGGAATGCCCTACCTGCTACAGTAGTGAACTCGCCAACATTAAGGGCATTTAAAAGTTTATTGGATAAACATATGGATGATAATGGTATAGTGTAGGTTAGATGGCTTTTGTTTCGGTGCAACATCGTGGGCCGAAGGGCCTGTACTGCGCTGTATTGTTCTATGTTCTATGTTCTATGTTCAGGTAAGGAGACCAAAACTGAACACAATACTCCAGGTGTGGCCTCACTAACTCCTTATACAGTTGCATCATAACCTCCCTGGTCTTAAACGCCATCCCTCTAGCAATGAAGGACAAAATTCCATTTGCCTTCTTAATCACCTGTTACACCTGTAAACCAACTTTTTGCGACTCATGCACACCCAGATCTCTCTGCACAGTAGCATGTTTTAATATTTTATCACTGAAATAATAATCCCTTTTGCTGTTATTCCTACAAAAATGGATAACCTCACATTTGTCAACATTGTATTCCATCTGCCAGACCCCAACCCATGCACTTAACCTATCCAAATCCCTCTGCAGACTTCCAGTATCCTCTGCACTTTTTGCTTTACACTCATCTTAGTGTCGTCTGCAAACTTGGACACATTGCCCTTGGTCCCCAACTCCAAATCACCTATGTAAATTGTGAACAATTGTGGGCCCAATACTGATCCCTGAGGGACACCACTAGCTACTGATTGCCAACCAGAGAAACACCCATTAATCCCCACTCTTTGCCTTCTATTAATTAACCAATCCTCTATCCATGCTACTACTTTACCCTTAATGCCATGCATCTTTATCTTATGCAGCAACCTTTTGTGTGGCATCTTGTCAAAAGCTTTCTGGAAATCCAGATATACCACATCCATTGGCTCCCCGTTATCTACCGCACTGGTAATGTCCTCAAAAAATTCCACTAAATTAGTTAGGCACGACCTGCCATTTATGAACCCATGCTGCGTCTGCCCAATGGGACTATTTCCATCCAGATGCCTCGCTATTTCTTCCTTGATGATAGATTCCAGCATCTTCCCTACTATCGAAGTTAAGCTAACTGGCCTATAATCACCCACTTTCTGCCTACCTCATTTATTAAACAGTGGTGTCACGTTTGCTAATTTCCAATTCACCGGGACCACCCCAGAGTCTAGTGAGTTTTGGTAAATTATCACTACTGCATTTGCAATTTCCCTAGCCATCTCTTTTAGCACTCTGGGATGCATTCCATCAGGGCCAGGAGACTTGTCTACCTTTAGTTCCATTAGCTTGTCCATCACTACCTCCTCTGTGATAACAATCATCTCAAGGTCCTCACCTGTCATAGCCATGTTTCCATCAGTCACTGGCATGTTATTTGTATCTGCCACTGTGAAGACCGACCCAAAAAACCTGTTCAGTTCCTCAGCCATTTCCTCATCTCCCATTACTAAATCTCCCTTCTCATCCTCTAAAGGACCAATATGTATCTTAGCCACTCTTTTTTGTTTTATATATTTGTAGAACCTTTTACTATCTGTTTTTATATTCTGAGCAAGTTTACTCTCATAATCTATCTTACTCTTCTTTATAGCTTTTTTAGTAGCTTTCTATTGCCCCCTAAAGATTTCCCAATCCTCTAGTCTCCGACTAATCTTTGCCACTTTGTATGCTTTTTCCTTCAATTTGGTACTCTCCCTTATTTCCTTAGATATCCACGGTCGAGTTTCCCTCTTTTTACCGTCCTTCCTTTTTGTTGGTATAAACCTTTGCTGAGCACTGTGAAAAATCACTTGGAAGGTTCTCCACTGTTCCTCAACTGTTTCATGAAAAAGGTGTTTGCTCCCAGTCTACCCACAACCGTGATCCCAGAGACGTCATCCACTTACCGGCCTTCACCCCATCCACGCATGGTCTGGACATCCACCAACCTGTGAAGACAAACCGCAGCCCGACAGCGACCCGGCCCGCTCGACCGCGCTGATATGCCATTAATAAACACACGACGAGCGATGAACGTACCTGAGGCTTTAATATACTAAACAGCAAGCCTCCTGGCTTCTGGTCCCGAACTGGGTCGGAGGCGGAGACTTGCCACCTTTAACATGAGCCCGACGGGAGGAGCCACAGGCGAAGCCAGCCTGGACAAACCCAGGCATGTAACAACACAACACAATGTAATACAGTGGTTTACCACATTCACCCCCTGTTAAAAAAAAAGAGTCCGGCGGGGGTGAAGTGGTCTTAAAAGTCATGTCTGTTGGGGGCCTTGACCTTTCGCCGTGATCGCCTCAGTCCCGGCTGTGGTGTGGGCACCGGTGTCGAGACCTGCGAGTCCGGGAGCGTGTTGTCCTCTTCTTTGTTAGATGTTTTAGTTGCTGTGAAATGAAGAGTCTAAAGTTCTTGTTCCTTTTCACCAAACACCATTTATTTCACTTCCACAGCCTCTGCACAAAACTCTTAACACACACCACCTGACTGAGGCCACCTGAAGCCCCTTTACATATGTGTCAATTAATGGATACTTAACATAAATGAGACAACTTATTGCAATGTCTCTTAACCCATTACTTAACAGTCTCCCCTTCCATGGAGAAATTTTTTTTTTTCAAGAAACTCAAAAACACACATGATGTCCCCCTTTTTTTTTTGGACAAGAAACAAAAAAGTCACAGAAACAAGCGCCCTTCATTAACAATATCCAAAAGTTTCTGTGAACTCGCCCCTCTTTTCGTAAAACAGTGACAGTTGATAGCTCCTGTCGGACCATTTAATTTTTGTTATTTCCCCTCTGTCCAATATCTGCTTCAAACTTGCGATGTCTATCTGTAACCTCTTTTCATTGGCACTGTTTGTAGAGTGCACATTTTCCCACAGGGATTTATTGTCAGTGTGACAGTCAATAGGTATATTACCCAAATCCCCTAATCGCAAAATTTCTGTCAATATCATACTTATATAAAAAGCCATATCCACCGCTTCTACAAGGCTTAACGTCTCAGCAGCCAAAGTGCTTTTTACCACTCTCCTTATTTTCTTTGTTTCCCACACAAGTGGGCAACATTTATCATTGTTCCCCAAAAGGAAAATTATAAAACCTCCTGTGCTTGAAACCCCATCACACAAATTTGCGTAGGACACATCACAAAAACGATGAGTTTCAAGTGCTTAAGGTCACCTAAAACTGGGAACTTCAAAACACACTCCTGCATTTTTAGTTTGGCCAACACTTTATTGGCTCTTATTATGTCTTCCACTTTGGGATCATTCATTTTTGTACTCAACTCTAAGACATCAAAACGCACATCCGGTCTAGTCTGTCTACCTAACCAGTTCAGTTGCCCAATTAAACTTCGCAGTTGCTCTTTTTCTATCTTTGAAACCATTACGTCTTTTTGTGAAACTCGTCCACGACTAATTGCTATTGGGGTGATGCTTTCCAAATAAGATTGCTGATGTAAAGTTGCCCCTAATTTAGTCTGTCCAATTTCCAGTCCAATATATTTAAATGCACCGGAAGCCTGACTTCCAACCCTGAATTCTTTCCTCAAACCAGAGATTACAAGAGCTTGAAAATCACTAGTCCCACCCCACAAAAAATCATCAACATGCATCATAAAAATGCCAGAAAGATTTCCTTTATAATGCCAGTAAAACATTGCAGGATCTGCTTTCAACTGGCAACAGCCTAACTTTAACAAAACTGACCTTACCGAAAAATACCAGACTCTAGATGCATCATTTAATCCATAAACACATTTGTTCAACTTCCAGAGTACAAAAGAACATAAGAACTAGGAACAGGAGTAGGCCATCTGGCCCCTCGAGCATGCTCCCCCATTTAATGAGATCATGGCTGATCTTTGTGGACTCAGTTCCACTCTCCGGCCCGTACACCATATCCCCGAATCCCTTTATTCTTTAGAAAGGTATCTATCTTTTTCTTAAAAACGTTTAAAGAAGGAGCCTCAACTGTTTCACTGGGCAAGGAATTCCAGAGGTTCACAACCCTTTGGGTGACGAAGTTCCTCCTACACTCCGTCCTAAATCTACTTCCCCTTATTTTGAGGATGTGCCCCCTAGTTCTGCTTTCCCCGACCAGTGGAAACAACCTGCCCGCATCTATCCTATCTATTCCCTTCATAATTTTATATGTTTCAATAAGATCCCCCCGCATCCTTCTAAACTCCAATGAGTACAGTCCCAGTCTACTCAACCTCTCGTCATATTCTAATCCCCTCAACTCTGGGATCAACCTAGTGAATCTCCTCTGCACTCCCTCCAGTGCCAATATGTCCTTTCTCAGGTAAGGAGACCAAAACTGAACATAATACTCCAGATGCGGCCTCACCAACACCCTATACAATTGCAGCATAACCTCCTTAGTCTTGAACTCCATCCCTCTAGCAATGAAAGACAAAACTCGATTAGTCTTCTTCATCACCTGTTGCACCTGCACACCAACTTTTTGCGACTCGTGCACCAGCACACCCAGGTCCCTCTGCACAGCAGCATGTTTTAACATCTTACCGTTTAAATAATAATCCATTCTGCTGTTATTCCTCCCAAAATGGATAGCCTCACACTTGAATTCCATCTGCCCGACCCTAGCCCATTCACTTAACCTATCCAAATCCTTCTGCAGACTTCCGGTATCCTCTTCACTTTTTGCTTCAGCACTCATCTTAGTGTCGTCTGCAAACTTTGACACATTGCACTTGGTCCCCAACTCCAAATCGTCTATGTAAATTGTGAACAACTGTGGGCCCAACACTGATCCTTGAGGGACCCCACTAGTTACAGGTTGACAACCATAGAAACACCCATTTATCCCCACTCTCTGCTTTCTGTTAGTTAACCAATCCTCTACCCATGCTACCACTTTACCCTCAATGCCATGCATCTTTAGTTTATGCAGCAACCTTTTGTGGGGCACCTTGTCAAAAGCTTTCTGGAAATCCATACATACCGCATCCATTGGCTCCCTTTGTGAACCCATGCTGCGTCTGCCCAATGGGACAATTTCCCTCCAGGTGCCCCGCTATTTCCTCCTTAATGATAGATTCCAGCATTTTCCCTGCAATCGAAGTTAAGCTTAGCGGCCTATAATTACCCGCTTTCTGACGACCTCCTTTTTTAAACAGTGGTGTCACGTTTGCTACTTTCCAATCCTCTGGGACCATCCCAGAGTCTAGTGAATTTTGATAAATTATCACTAGTGCGTTTACAATTTCCCTAGCCATCTCTTTTAACACTCTGGGATGCATCCCATGAGGGCCAGGAGACTTGTCTACCTTTAGCCCCATTAGCTTGCCCAATACTGCCTCCTTAGTGATTACAATCATCTCAAGGTCCTCACCTATCATATCTTTATTTCCATCAGTCACTGGCATGTTATTTGTGTCCTCCACTGTGAAGACTGACCCAAAAAACCTGTTCAGCTCCTCAGCCATTTCCCCGTCTCCTATTATTAAATCTCCCTTCTCATCTTCCAAAGGACCAATATTTACCTCAGCCACTCTTTTTTGTCTTATATATTTGTAGAAGCTTTTACTATCTGCTTTTATGTTCTGAGCCAGTTTACTTTCATAGTCTACCTTACTCTTCTTTCTGGCTTTTTTAGCAGCTTTCTGTTGTCCCCTAAAGACTTCCCAGTCCTCTAGTGTCCCACTAATGTTTGCCACTTTGTATGTTTTTTCCTTCAACTTGATACTCTCCCTCACCTCCTTAGATATCCACGGTCGATTTTTCCCCTTTCTACCGTCTTTCTTTTTTGTCGGTATGAACCTTTTCTGAACACTGTGAAAGATCGCTCGGAAGGTTCCCCACTGTTCCTCAACTGCTTCACCATGAAGTCTTTGCTCCCAGTCTGCCTTAGCTAGTTCTTCTCTCATCCCATTGTAATCGCCTTTGTTTAAGCACAAAACACTAGTGTTTGATTTTACCTTGTCATCCTCCAACTGTATTTTAAATTCCACCATATTGTGGTCGCTCCTTCCAAGAGGATCCCGAACTATGAGATCATTAATCAATCCTGCCTCATTACACAGGACCAGATCTAGGACCGCTTGTTCCCTCGTAGGTTCCATTACATTCTGTTCCAGGAAATTATCCCGGGCACATTCTATAAACTCCTCCTCAAGGCTGCCTTTACCAACCTGGTTAAACCAATCGATATGCAGATTAAAATCTCCCATGATAACCGCCGTACCATTTCTACATGCATCCGTTATTTCTTTGCTTATTGCCTGCCCTACCATCCTGTTACTATTTGGTGGCCTATAGACTACTCCTATCAGTGACCTTTTCGCCTTACTATTCCTGATTTCCACTCAAATTGATTCAACCTTGTCCTCCACAGCACCAATATCATCCCTTACTATTGCCCGGATGCCATCCTTAAACAACAAAGCTACACCACCGCCCTAACCGTCCATTCTATCCTTTCGTATAGTCTGATACCCTTGGATATTTAACTCCCAGTCGTGACCATCTTTTAACCATGTTTCAGTAATGGCCACTAAATCATAGTCATTCACGATGATTTGCGCCATCAACTCATTTACCTTATTTCATATACTACGAGCATTCAGGTAAAGTACACTTATGCTGTTTTTTATGTCTTTGTTATGAATCCTAACACCTTGATCAGTAACTTTTCGCAATTTATTTTTCCTCTTACCCTTTCTCCTAATTTTCCTTGTCTTTGAACCCATATCTCTACATAATAACCTGTCACGTAACCTGTTGCCTTGATCTCCATTAACCATTATACTGTCCATAGCTTTACACTTCCCTTCCCCCCAACTTGCTAGTTTAAAGTCCTTGTGACCAACCTATTTATCCTATTCGCTAGAACACTGGTCCCAGAATGGTTCAGGTGAAGACCGTCCCAACGGTACAGGTCCCTCCTGCCCCAGTACTGATGCCAATGCCCCATGAAATGGAATCCCTCTTTCCCGCACCACTCCTTTAGCCACGTGTTAACTTCCCTAATTTTCTCAACCCTATGCCAATTGGCACGTGGCTCGGGTAGTAATCCAGAGATTATAACCCTGGAGGACCTGTTCTTTAATTTAGTCCTTCGTGTTTGATAATCCCCAAACAGGTCCTCTTTCCTAGTCTTACCTATGTTGTTAGTCCCAACGTGGACCACAACAACTGGATCCTCCCCCTCCCTCTCCAAAATCCTTTCAAGCCGATCAGAGATGTCCCTCACCCTGGCACCGGGCAGGCAACATACCATGCGGGACTCTCGATCTAGCTTACAAAGGATGCCATCAATCCCCATAATTATAGAATCCCCTACAACTACCACTTATCTTTTTGCTCCCCCCTCTTGAATGGCTTCCTGTACCAGGGTGCAGTGGTCAGTCAACGCATCCTCCCTACAGCCCTCTTCCTCATCCACACAGGGAGCAAGTACCTCATACCTGTTGGACAAGGTCAAGGGCTGAGGCTCCTCAACTCCTAAACTCAGGATCCCCCTACCTGCCTCCCTTGCAGTCACACCACTCTGTCCCTGACCACTGTCCGAATTAACAGTACTTATTCTACCGGGTGTGACTGCCTCCTGAAACAAAGCGTCCAGGTAATTTTCCCCCTCCCTGATGTGCCGCAGTGTGTGCAGCTCGGTCTCCAGCTCATCAATTCTGAGCCGAAGTTCCTCGAGCACCCAACACTTGCTGCAGATGTGGTCACTGACGGTCTCAATGGGATCCACCAGTTCCATCATCATACAGCAACAGCACATCACCTGTCCAGCCATATTCAATTAGTTAATTAATTTAAATAATTTAAAACATTTTTTTTATAGAACCTCAAGGATAAACCCGAATACGAACAAAAACACAGCCACTCATCCAAACTCAGTCACTCACCTACACTCAGATGCACTCTGTTCCAATCAGCACTCCGTGACTAAAGGCACTCCTGCCACACCTTTTGTGCACTCACCTCTCCCAGCACTGTCCGGGCTCTCTCCTCCCGCACTTTTTAAATCTCCCGGCTCTCTCCTCCCGCGCTGTTTTCGCTGTCCGGGCCCTCTCCTCCCGCACTTTTAAAATCTCCCGGCTCTCTCCTCCCGCGCTGTTTTCGCTGTCCGGGCTCTCTCCTCCTGCTCTTTTTAAATCTCCCGGCTCTCTCCTCCCGCGCTGTTTTCGCTGTCCCGGCTCTCTCTCCACTCGCGCTGTTTTCGCTGTCCGGGCTCTCTCCTCCCGCGCTTTTTAAATCTCCCGGCTCTCTCCTCCCGCGCTGTTTTCGCTGTCCCGGCTCTCTCTCCGCTCGCGCTGTTTTCGCTGTCCGGGCTCTCTCCTCCCGCGCTTTTTAAATCTCCCGGCTCTCTCTCCACTCGCGCTGTTTTCGCTGTCCGAGCTCTCTCCTCCTGCTCTTTTTAAATCTCCCGGCTCTCTCCTCCCGCGCTGTTTTCGCTGTCCCGGCTCTCTCTCCACTCGCGCTGTTTTCGCTGCTTCTTTAGGAGGACGGAGAAAAATGTCTCTCTGGAGCTGATGCCCCTGCAAAAAGGCAGCTTTTATATCTATAGATTTGCATTCCCATCCTTTGTAGCTAATAGAGCCAAGAAGATCTTTAAAATAACCTTTCCTGCTGTAGGTGAATCTACCCTTAAATCCTGATCTTCTAAGTTTTCTTCAAATCCCCTTGCCACAAGCCCGGCCTTTGCCATATAAGTTCCATCCAGAAGAACCTTTTCTGTGCAAATCCATCTGTGGGATAGAGCTCTTTGTGCCCTATCCGGTACTTCCGTGTATACCCCAAATTCACTCCAACTATGCAATTCTTGCTGTTTGGCTTCTTTCATAACTTTTTCATCTAATTTATTTGAAGCCACCAAAATCTCACGAGCATGTGGGCTTCTACTCCTATTAGTATTCGTAGTCTTACTCATGTTCCGAGATCTTGATAAACTACGTCCCCTCTCCCGCCTGGTATCTCGTTCTGTACTGCTACTGCTTGATCTTTCCCTTCTGCTGTGGGATGTCCTTTCAATAGTTCTCGACCTTTTCCTGCGGACCTGTTCACTATCCGATATACTATCTGAACTGGCACTGCGTTTCTGTGCCCTCCATTTTTGAACTTCGTTTTCCCAATCCATTGTCTTGACTCCTTCCCCTGAATGCTGTACATTCAACCAATGTTTATACTTTCCAGTGCCCTTCCCTGCTCTACTTATAACAGTTGCATCCTTCCAAGGACTAGACCCTTCAGGCAAGTATGTCACTTTTGTACCAACTTTTGACAGTTGCCCTTTCGGAAAAATGGCCTGTTCTAATTCATCAGAAGTGTTATGTTCCTCCGCAGAAACCGTGTCTACATCAGTTAATTGGTCCTCATAGTTCTGTAACACATGCGTACCAGATGACTCTGATTCCTCGTCATGTCTGTCTGCTCTGTCTAAATTTGAAAATTTGTAATCTGTACCCATTATCCTTGATGAATGGACCCTAACAGTTTGATTACCATGTTGCAAAATAATCGTTTTGCCATCTATGCCTATGATATTCCCTGGGCCTTTCCATTCATTAGAATTGTCTCTCTTATAGTATACCATGCCTCCTTGCTGAAAAACGGCATCTGATGGCCGTACGTTATGTCTTAAAGCTCTGCGAATTCTTTCAGAGACTTCTGCTTCCAAAAAAGCTTTTCTACTGCTATGTAATGCATTTAAATGTTCAGCAAAACCAGAGCTAATTGTAGTCCCCTCCCAAGCTGGAGGCTGGTCATCCAAAATGGATGGAATTTCAGGATTTCTACCAAACACTAATTGATAAGGACTATAGCCCCCAACCATCTGCAATGAATTCTTTGCATGTACTGCCCATGCTAAAGCTGAATTTAGCCTGCAATTTGGTCGGTCAGCCAAAAGTTTCTGAAGCATGTCACCGATGACAGCATGATTTCTTTCACAGACACTATTACTAAATGGGCTTTCTGCAGCCGTATTTATAACTCTGATATTCATATCCCTCAACTTATCATAAGGGGCAGCACGGTAGCATTGTGGATAGCACAATTGCTTCACAGCTCCAGGATCCCAGGTTCGATTTCGGCTTGGGTCACTGTCTGTGTGGAGTCTGCACATCCTCCCCGTGTGTGCGTGGGTTTCCTCCAGGTGCTCCGGCTCCCTCCCACAGTCCAAAGATGTGCAGGTTAGGTGGATTGGCCATGATAAATTGCCCTTAGTGTCCAAAATTGCCCTTAGTGTTGGGTGAGGTTACTGGGTTATGGGGATAGAATGGAGGTGTTGACCTTGGGTAGGGCGCTCTTTCCAAGAGCCGGTGCAGACTCGATGGGCCGAATGGCCTCCTTCTGCACTGTAAATGCTATGATAAATTCTATGATCATTAGCAAATTCTCCCCCATTGTCCGTAAGGAATTTTGCCGGTGGACCCATTCCTGTCCCTATCCATTTTTCCACGATTTGATCCAGAATTACTCTCTTTTCTTTACTTCGTACAATCGTTGATTGACTAAATCTGGTTGCTAAATCTACAAAATGCAAAATAAATATATTATTTGCTTTATCCCAGATCTTAAGGTCCATGGCCACAATGTCGTTAAAATCCCTGGCCAAAGGTAGGGTTACTATCGGTCGTGCTGGTGTCCTTCTGTGCTTCCTACAAACTTCACAGCGGTCACTAACCTGTTCTATCAGTTTAGTATAGTCGTCATCCCTTACCCCTGCATCCTTTAATACATTTTTCAGCCTCCGAGGAGACAGATGTGCAAATTGCCTGTGCAGTTTTAATACCACAAGCTTTTTATCAGCTAAAGTCCCATTCTCAACTACCATTAACACATCCTTAACCACTCTACTTGAAATATTATTTGTCAGTAATGGAATATAATAGTGTCCCGACTGTGTAAATTGTAAGGCCACCTTCTTTCCAAAAACTGTTGCCTTATCCTGTTCCATATCCAGTTTCATGTGTGCTTTCTTCATTGACGGTCTGCTCAGAAGCAAAGGTATCTCACTTGATACAACATCCGTGCTAATGAAATGATTCACTCCAGCAATATTGCAAGGGATCACCACTCTTTTCAGCGACTTCAGAGTATTATCATCCCCAAACCTGAAACTTGTGGAACTTTCAAATTCCTTAACCGTGTTACGATTTTCAGCATTCAAAGAGTCCAGGTAACATTTTAACCAGTCAATTCCACACACAGTAGATGTGCAGCCACTGTCCAATACAGCACAGTTGAAGGATTCTGCAACCAACACCCTCATTACCGGCGTAAAACTGCTTGTCAATAGGACAATGCCTTCTTTCTGGTCAATATCTTTTTCCTCTTCTGACTCTTCCGTGTCATGTGTCACTTCAAACACTCTATCATAACGAGTTGGACAGTTGAAAGCATAATGGTATTGAGATTCACATCGAAAACATCAATTTATCATGCCCCGTGCATTTCTGGGGTTCATCTTCCTATTGTAGGTTCTAACTGGGTTTCTGTCTTCATAATTTCCTTGTCTTAGACTCCTTCGATAGTCTTGAGCCCTGTTCGTAGCCATACAATTTCGCTATCCTGTTAGTAGTGTATCTTCCATATTCTGCCTTATTGCAGGCTGACCTATTTGGGTCATCAGAGCCATCGGAATCGAATGTTTCCCCAGAAACTTTTGTCAAGCTTTTGTCATCTGTTCGAATAAGGTATCCTTATCAGTAAACTGAACTCCTGTCAAAACCAGAGCCTATCCATGTTGCTCACTCTAGCACAGTCAAGTAATTTAAAGGCCAACACAGACTGTGGAAATTCCAGATTGTGTTTCTGCAGTCTTTTATATAGTCTGCCAAATTCCATTATATAGTCTTCCATGGAGATATCCTCCATTTTCCGGAACTTATCAAAATCCGACCATGCTTCATACGCACTGAACAAGTCATCTTTCTTATAAATCTTATCCATATAATGTAATAAAGTCTCCAGACCTTCTTCTGAGTCTAACTTGTCCAATTCCAGCTCAGAAAGCACTTTGTTTAGGATTTTACTGCCATATGGTAGAGAAAGAGCCAATGCCATACCTTGTTTTCTCTTTCCCAAAGCAGTTACTTTAGTCCACATAACTACTGCACTTCTCCATTGGTCGTAAGATTCCCTCTCAGAAAATAAGGGAGGATAGTCATATCCGGCCATCTCTATCCTGAGTTCAGCCATGTATCTTTTTTTTCCTTCTCACTCACTCCTTGGTTTGATCAGGAAAAGTTGTATCTATCAAACCTTCACATTTGCACAGCAACCATCCCCTGCTACCAATTGTTAGACGTTTTAGTTGCTGTGAAATGTAGAGTCTAAAGTTCTTGTTCCTTTTCACCAAACACCATTTATTTCACTTCCACAGCCTCTGCACAAAACTCGTAACAACCACCACCCCCCAGAGGCCACCTGAAGCCCCTTTACATATCAGTGTCAATTAATGGATACTTAACATAAATGAGACAACTAATTGCAATGTCTCTTAACCCATTACTTAACATTCTTCACCCAGTTGTTGAGTCGGTGGAGGGGGGGGGGCGGTGTATGGGCGGAGGTGGTGGTGATGGTCATCGGTGGGCCTGCGGGTGCCAGTTCTTGAGGTAGGTGGGTAGAGGTGGGGGAAGATGGTGTAGTGTCGGGGGTGATGGTCGCTGGGGAACCTGCAGGTGCCAAATCCCGGAGGGAGACTGTCCTGTCGCCCGTCCTGGTGTGCCACGTAGGCATATTGTGGATTGGCAGGAGGAGCAGGACCTTCTCGACGAGGGGGTCGGATTTATGGCTCCTCTCATGCTTCCGGAGGAGGACGGGCCCTGGGACTGCCAGCCAGGTCGGGAGTGAGACCCCGGAGGTGGACTTCCTGGGGAAAGCAAACATACGCTCCTGAGGAGTCTCGTTGGTGGCTGTAGACAGGAGCGACCGGACGGCGCGGAGCGCATCGGAGAGGACCTCCCACCAGCGGGAGACTGGGAGACTTCTAGACCATAGGGCCAGGACGACGGCCTTCCAGAACTTCGCGTTCTCCCTCTCCATCTGTCCATTGCCCCGGGGGTTGTAGCTGGTCGTCCTGCTGGAGGCGATGCCTTTGCTGAGCAGGAACTGACGTAACTCGTCGCTCATAAAGGAGGTAAGCGGGGAACCCGAACAGGGTGAAAAGACTGTGCAGGGCCTTGATGACGGTGGCAGAGGTCATGTCAGGGCACGGGATGGCGAAGGGGAACCTTGAGTACTCGTCAACAATGTTAAGGAAGTACAGGTTACGGTCGGTTGAGGGGAGGGGCCCTTTGAAATCGATGCTGAGGCGCTCAAAGGGGCAAGAGGCCTTTACCAGGTGTGCTCTATCTGGCCGACAGAAGTGCGGCTTGCACTCCGCACAGACCTGGCAGTCCCTGGTCACGATCCTGACCTCGTCGATGGAGCAAGGCAGGTCGCGAGCCTTGATGAATTGAAAAAAAACGGGTGACCCCCGGGTGACAGAGGTCATTGTGGAGAGCCCGGAGTCGGTCAACTTGTGCGCTGGCACATGTACCGCGGGATAGGGCATCTGGGGGCTCATTGAGCTTCCCAGGTCGATACAAGATATCGTAGTTGTAGGTGGAGAGCTCGATCCTCCACCTCAGAATCTTGTCATTCTTGATCTTGCCCTGCTGTGTGTTATTGAACATGAAGGCAACCGACCGTTGGTCAGTGAGGAGAGTGAATCGCCTGCCAGCCAGGTAATGCTTCCAATGTCGCACAGCTTCCACTATGGCTTGGGCTTCCTTTTCGACGGAGGAGTGTCGAATTTCGGAGGCATGGAGGGTACGGGAGAAGAAAGCCACGGGCCTGCCCCCTGGTTGAGGGTAGTGGCCAGAGCGAAGTCCGAAGCATCGCTCGCCACCTGGAATGGGATGGACTCATCCACAGTGTGCTTCGCGGCTTTGGCAATATCTGCCTTGATGCGACTGAAGGTCAGTCGGGCCTCAGCCGTCAGGGGAAAAATGGTGGATTTGATAAGTGGACGGGCCTTGTCCGCATAATTGGGGACCCACTGGGCAGAGTACAAGAAGAACCCCAGGCATCTCTTCAGGGCCTTGGGCCAGTGGGGAGGGGGTGTCCCAGGAGGGGGCGCATGCAGCCGGGGCCGGGCCCTAGGACTCCGTGTTCCACGGCGTAGCCGAGGATGGCTAGGCGGGTTGTGCGGAAAACGCATTTTCTTTATTATAGGTGAGGTTCAGGAGTTTGGCGGTGTGGAGTAAGTGCCGGAGGTTTTTGTCATGGTCCTGCTGGTCATGGCCGCAGATGGTGACATTGTCTAAGTACGGGAACGTGGCCTGCAGCCCGTAGTGGTCAACCATTCGGTCCATTTCTCTTTGGAAGACCGAGACCCCATTGGTGACGCCGAAGGGGACCCTGAGGGAGTGGTAGAGGCGGCCATCTGCCTCGAAGGCAGTGTCTTGGTGGTCCTCCAGGAGGATAGGGAGCTGGTGGTGTGTGGACTTCAAGTCAACTGTGGAGAAGATACTGCGCAATCTGGTTGACCATGTCAGATATGCGGGGGCGGGGGTACGCATCGAGCTGCGTGTTCCGGTTGATGGTCTGACTGTAATCGATGACCATCCGGTGCTTCTCCCCAGTCTTGACGACCACCACTTGGGCTCTCCAGGGGCTGGTACTAGCCTCAATGATCCCCTCTCGCAGGAGTCGCTGGATCTCCGACCTGACAAAGGCCCTGTCCCGGGCACTGTATCTTCTGCTCCTCGTAGCAATGGGCTTACACTCCGGGATGAGATTTGCGAAGAGCGACGGTGGGGCGACCTTAAGGGTTGCGAGGCTACAGACGATGAGGGGTGGCAGGGGTCCACCGAACTTTAAGATAAGGCTTTGGAGGTGGCACTGGAAGTTGAGCCCCAGTAATAGGGCAGCACAGAGATAGGGAAGGACGTGGAGTTTGAAGTTAGCGTACTCTACGCCTTGTACAGTAAGGGTCGCGACACAGTACCCCCGGATTTCTTCTGCGTTGGATCCGGAAGCCAGGGAGATTTTCTGGGCCACAGGTAAGATTGGGAGGGAGCAGCGCCTCACCGTATCTGGGTGAATGAAGCTGTCTGTGCTCCCGGAGTCGAAAAGACAGGCCGTCTCGTGCCCGTTGAGCCGGACAGTCATCGTAGACTTCGCGAGGTGGTGCGGTCGGGACTGGTCGAGCGTGATGGAGGCAAGCTTCGGAAGGCGGTTGGTAGGCCGGTCGGAGGTAGCGGGAGGCATCAGCGATGGCGTCCAAGATTGCGGCCCTCATGGGTCATGCGTGGCGGGTGGCAGCGGCGATGGCGTCCAAGATGGCAGCCCCGTGGGTTGCACGTGGCGGTTGGAGGATGTGTTTAAGATGCCGGCCCCCATGGGTCGCACGTGGCGGGTCAGCTGGGGGCGGCCGCAACGGGCAGCAGGCAGCACTGCTGGGCCTGGAAGTTTTAGGGGAAGATTGGGCTTGGCAGGCTTTTGCAAAGTGGCCCTTCCTCCCACACCCATTGTAAGTTGCGTTCCGTGCAGGGCAGCGTTGTCTGGGGTGATTACCCTGGCCGCAAAAGTAGCACCTCGGGCCTCCGGCATTGGCGGGCCGCTGCGCGGCACAAGCTTGCGTCGCACTGGGTCGGATGATGGGTGCGTCCACGAGGGTGCTGCGTGGTCGGAGGTGTAGGCCTCCATGTTCTGGGAGTCCACCTCCAGCGAGTTGGAGAGTTGCACTGTCTCTGGGAGGCCAAGTGTACCCCCTTCTAGTAATCGCTGGCGGATATAGTTTGATTTCATGCCTGCGACATAAGCGTCCCTGATCAGCAGCTCAGCGTGCTGGGTAGCTGATATCGCCCGGCAGTCACAGTTCCGGCAGAATACATGCAAAGCACGCAGGAATTCTGCAAGTGATTCCCCAGGGCGTTGTCGTCTCATGGCGAGGAGGTGCCTAGCATAGACCTCGTTAACGGACTTCACATATTGTCCCTTCAGCCACATTATTGCCTCCGCATACAAGGGGCGTCCCTGATGAGAAGAAAGATCGTGGGCTCACCCGTGCGTGGAGGATCTGCTTCTTCTGGAGGTCTGTGAAGTCTTCGGTGAAGGATCCGAGCTATGCTTCGAAGCAGCTTAGCCAGTGCTCAAATATTTCCGTGGTGTCGGCTGCCTGTGGGTCCAGCTCCAGGCCATCAGGCTTGAGTGAGGAGTTCATCTTAGAAGTTTAGTTTATTAAACTGATATGCCATCAATAAACACACGACGAGCGATGAACGTAACTGAGGCTTTAATACACTAAACAGCAAGCCTCCTGGCCTCTGGTCCCGAACTGGGTCGGAGGCGGAGACTTGCCACCTTTATACATGAGCCCGAGGGGAGGAGCCACAGACGGAGGCAGCCTGGACAAACCCAGGCACGTACAACACAACACAATGCAATACAGTGTTTACCACACGCGCAGACCCACCTACTGACGCAGGAACCGCAAGCAAGGCAACAAATCCTCCATCCACACACTGACCAGAGTGAATAACCTCATTGGACACAACTATTCCCTTAACACTGCATACTCTCACCGTCTCCCAGGCTCAAAAAGAAGCCATCACTCCAGGAAGCGTGGGAAACGCGCAGCCCTGCAGGTGATAGTGAAACAACGCGGCCCCAAGCCCCTCTGCCCAGCTTACTCCGAGCGAACGTCCAATCTCTAGAAAACAAGCCAGACAAACTTTAAGCCAGACTCACTTTTCAAAGAGAACTAAGGGACTGCTGTGTGCTCTGTTTCATGGAGACATGGCTCACTCCAGCTTCAGCAGACTGAGCCCTACAACCAGAGGGCTTCTCAATCCACCGAATGGACCATACGGCAGCCTCAGGCAAGGCAAGGGGAGGTGGGGTTTGCCTCCTAATCAACACCTCCTGGTGCCTAGATGTAGCAACACTGGTGAGTTTCTGCTCACCGGACCAAGAATACCTCACGCTAAAATGCCGCCCCTACTACCTTCCGCGGGAGTTCAGCTCCGTTATCCTGATGGCAGTTTACATCCCACCTCATGCGAACGTGAAAATCGCACTGGACGAAATATTCACCACCACAAATAGCCTTGAAACAAAACATCCCGAGGCCTTGTTCATTGCAGCTGGGGACTTCAATCAGACCAAGCTCAAGAGCGTACTACCAAGTTACCACCAACACGTCACCTGTTCCACCAGAGTTCCAAGCATCCTGGACCACTGCTGTACAAATACCAAACATGCCTACCGCTCTATCGCCCGCCCACACTCCGGCAAATCTGACCACAAGGCTGTGCTCCTGCTCCCGGCTTATAAGCAAAAACTGAAGCGGGAGAATCCGTCAAAGAAAGACGTGCGTTGTTGGTCTGAGGAATCGGATGATCTCCTACGGGACAGCTTAGAGTCAGTGGACTGGTCAGTATTTAAAAAGTCTGCGACCAGCCTGAACGAGTACGCCACTACAGTAACTGACTTCATTAATAAGTGTGTCGGAGACTGTGTGCCAAAGAAGCAAATGAAACCCTGGATGAACAGGGATATCCACCGCTTGCTGAAGTCTGGGTCTGAGGCGTTCAAGTCAGGCGACCCTGACCTCTACAAGAAAGCCAAAGTAGCAAAGATCAGTGGGAGACTAGAGGACTGGGAAATCTTTAGGGGGCAACAGAAAGCTACTAAAAAAGCTATAAAGAAGAGTAAGATAGATTATGAGAGTAAACTTGCTCAGAATATAAAAACAGATAGTAAAAGTTTCTACAAATACATAAAACAAAAAAGAGTGGCTAAGGTAAATATTGGTCCTTTAGAGGATGAGAAGGGAGATTTAATAATGGGAGATGAGGAAATGGCTGAGGAACTGAACAGGTTTTTTGGGTCGGTCTTCACAGTGGAAGACACAAATAACATGCCAGTGACTGATGGAAATGAGGCTATGACAGGTGAGGACCTTGAGAGGATTGATATCACCAAGAAGATAGTGATGGGCAAGCTAATGGGGCTAAAGGTAGACAAGTCTCCTGGCCCTGATGGAATGCATCCCAGAGTGCTAAAAGAGATGGCTAGGGAAATTGCAAATGCACTAGTGATAATTTACCAAAATTCACTCGACTCTGGGGTGGTCCCGGCGGATTGGAAATTAGCAAACGTAACACCACTGTTTAAAAAAGGAGGTAGGCAGAAAGCGGGTAATTATAGGCCAGTGAGCTTAACTTCGGTAGTAGGGAAGATGCTGGAATCTGTCATCAAGGAAGAAATAGCGAGGTATCTGGATGGAAATTGTCCCATTGGACAGACGCAGCATGGGTTCATAAAGGGCAGGTCGTGCCTAACTAATTTAGTGGAATTTTTTGAGGACATTAACAGTGCGGTAGATAACGGGGAGCCAATGGATGTGGTATATCTGGATTTCCAGAAAGCCTTTGACAAGGTGCCACACAAAAGGTTGTTGCATAAGATAAAGATGCATGGCATTAAGGGGAAAGTAGTAGCATGGATCGAGGATTGGTTAATTAATAGAAAGCAAAGAGTGGGGATTAATGGGTGTTTCTCTGGTTGGCAATCAGTAGCTAGTGATGTCCCTCAGGGATCAGTGTTGGGCCCACAACTGTTCACAATTTACATAGATGATTTGGAGTTGGGGACCAAGGGCAATGTGTCCAAGTTTGCAGACGATACTAAGATAAGTGGTAAAGCAAAAAGTGCAGAGGATACTGGAAGTCTGCAGAGGGATTTGGATAGGCTAAGTGAATGGGCTAGGGTCTGGCAGATGGAATACAATGTTGACAAATGTGAGGTTATCCATTTTGGTAGGAATAACAGCAAAAGGGATTATTATTTAAATGATAAAATATTAAAACATGCTGCTGTGCAGAGAGACCTGGGTGTGCTAGTGCATGAGTCGCAGAAAGTTGGTTTTCAGGTGCAACAGGTGATTAAGAAGGCAAATAGAATTTTGTCCTTCATTGCTAGAGGGATGGAGTTTAAGACTAGGGAGGTTATGCTGCAATTGTATAAGGTGTTAGTGAGGCCACACCTGGAGTATTGTGTTCAGTTTTGATCTCCTTACTTGAGAAAGGACGTACTGGCACTGGAGGGTGTGCAGAGGAGATTCACTAGGTTAATCCCAGAGCTGAAGGGGTTGGATTACGAGGAGAGGTTGAGTAGACTGGGACTGTACTCGTTGGAATTTAGAAGGATGAGGGGGGATCTTATAGAAACATATAAGATTATGAAGGGAATAGATAGGATAGATGCGGGCAGGTTGTTTCCACTGGCGGGTAAAAGCAGAACTAGGGGGCATAGCCTCAAAATAAGGGGAAGTAGATTTAGGACTGAGTTTAGGAGGAACTTCTTCACCCAAAGGGTTGTGAATCTATGGAATTCCTTGCCCAGTGAAGCAGTAGAGGCTCCTTCATTAAATGTTTTTAAGATAAAGATAGATAGTTTTTTGAAGAATAAAGGGATTAAGGGTTATGGGGTTCGGGCCGGAAAGTGGAGCTGAGTCCACAAAAGATCAGCCATGATCTCATTGAATGGTGGAACAGGCTTGAGGGGCCAGATGGCCTACTCCTGCTCCTAGTTCTTATGTTCTTATGTTCTTATGATCCAAAGAAATCCATCAGAGATGCCAAAAGACAGTCCCGGACCGAGCTCGAGTCCCAGGCTCGCCACACGGATCCCCGCCGTCTATGGCAAGGTCTGCAAGACATAACGGGCTACAAGATGAAGGCATGTAAAATTGTCGGCTCCAACGCACCCCTCCCTGATGAGTTCAATGCATTCTGTGCCCGCTTTGAGCAAGAGGTCAGCGAGAGCGAGCCCTCCACCCCAGAAGCCTCGGATGAACTTGTATCGGAGATCACCACTGCAGACTCAGAGCAGCCTTGTCGAAGGTCAACCCACGGAAAGCCACTGGCCCGGATGGGGTACCCGGCCGAGCACTCAGGTCTTGCGCGGATCAGCTGGCGGGGGTATTCACCGACATCGTCAACCTCTCTTTACAACAATCTGAGGTCCCTATCTGCTTCAAGAAGACGACCATCATCCCTGTACCAAAATAAAGTCAAGCAGCGTGGCCTTAATGACTATTGTCCACTGGCTGTGACATCCATCATCATGAACTGCTTCGAAAGGTTAGTCATGGCACGAATCAACTCCAGCCTCCCGGATTGCCTTGATCCACTACAGTTCGCCTACCCCTGCAACAGGTCCACAGCAGACGCCATCTCCATGGCCCTGCACTCTACCCTGGAACACCTAGATAACAACGACACCTATGTCAGAATCCTATTTATCGACTACAGCTCAGCCTTCAACACCATTATTCCGACAAAACTCATCTCCAAACTCCGTGGCCTTGGCCTCGGCTCCTCCCTCTGTGACTGGATCCTGAACTTTCTAACCCACAGGCCACAATCAGTAAAGATAGGCAACAACACCTCCTCCATGATCATCCTCAATACTGGTGCCCCACAAGGCTGTGTCCTCAGCCCCCTCCTATACTCCTTATACACCTATGACTGTGTGGCCAAATTCCCCTCTAACTCGATTTTCAAATTTGCTGATGACACCACCGTAGTGGGTCAGATTTCAAACAATGACGAGACAGAGTGCAGGAATGATATAGAGAATCTGGTGAACTGGTGTGATGACAATAATCTCTTCCTCAATGTCAACAAAACGAAGGAGATTATCATCGACTTCAGGAAGCGTAGTGGAGAACATGCCCCTGTCTACATCAATGGGAACAAAGTAGAAAGGGTCGAGAGCTTCAAATTTTTAGGTGTACAGATCACCAACAGCCTGTCCTGGTCCTCCCATGCCGACACTATAGTTAAAAAAGCCCAACAACGACTCTACTTTCTCAGAAGACTCAGGAAATTTGGCATGTCAACTACGCCCCTCACCAACTTCTACAGATGCACCATAGAAAGCAATCTTTCTGGTTGTATCACAGCTTGGTATGGATCCTGCTCTGCCCACGACCGCAGGAAACTACAAAATGTTGTGAATGTAGCCCAGTCCATCACGCAAACCAGCCTCCCATCCATTGACTCTATCTATAATTCCCGCTGCCTCAGAAAGGCAGCCAACATAATTAAGGACCCCACGCACCCCGGACATACTCTCTTCCACCTTCTTCCGTCAGGAAAAAGATACCAAAGTTTGAGGTCACTACCAACCGACTCAAGAACAACTTCTTCCCTACTGCCATCAGACTTTTGAATGGACCTACCTCGTATTAAGTTGATCTTTTCTCTACACTTTGCTACACTGTAACATTATATTCTGCAGTCTCTCCTTCCCTATGTACGGTATGCATTGTTTGTACAGCATGCAAGAAACAATACTTTTCACTGTATACTAATGCATGTGACAATAATAAATCAAATCAAATACCTTAGCAAGCTCTTCTCTCATCCCATTGTAATCTCCTTTGTTTAAGCACAAAATACCAGTGTTTGATTTTACCTTCTCACCCTCCATCTGTATTTTACATTCCACCATATTGTGATCGCTCCTTCCGAGAGGATCCCTAACTATGAGACCATTAATCAATCCTGTCTCATTACGTAGGACCAGATCTAGGACCGCTTGTTCCCTCATGGGTTCCATTACATACTGTTCCAGGAAACTATTGCGGGTACATTCTATAAACTCCTCCTCAAGGCTGCCTTGACCGACCTGGTTAAACCAATCGACATGTAGATTAAATTCCGCCATGATAACTGCTGCACCATTTCTACATGCATCAGTTATTTCTTTGTTTATTGCGTGCACCACCATAATGTTACTATTTGGTGGCCTATAAAGACTACTCCTATCAGTGACTTTTCGCCTTACTATTCCTGATTTCCACCCAAATGGATTCAACCTTATCCTCCATAGTACCGATGTCATCCCTTACTATTGCCCGGATGTCATCCTTAAATAACAGAGCTACACCACCTCCCTTACCATCCACTCTGTCCTTCCGAATAGTTTGATACCCTTGGATATTTAACACCCAGTCGTGACCATCCTTTAACCATGTTTCAGTAAAGGCCACTAAATCATAGTCATTCAAATGGATGGGACCGAATGACGCTCGCGGAAGTAGGTCATAAACCTACTTATAACCCACCTACGCGGGATCCACCAGCCTCCCTCAATTCTTCGGCCTTCCCAGGGACGCTGCACCCGGGTAGGTGTCGGGTGGCTACCTGCTCTCCCCCTGGAACATGGGCATCTTGGCATTGCTCAGCTGGCACCTTGGCACTGCCACCCTGGCAAGAGCACTGCCTGGGTGCCAGGGTGGCACTGTCAAGGGCCAGGGGGCGAGGGGAGCCATGTTCATGAAGTGAAGGTGGAGGGAGGGTTTGAAGGGTGGGGGAGTGCAGGGCAGGTAAGTAGGGAGAATCGCGTCTATGATTCTATGAAAATTAGATAACTATAATTCAACAAGTATAGATTTAGTGATTTAATATAGTTTTCAATACCAAGCAAACATGTGAGTTTATCAGATTGTTAGAGTTTGGACTAATACTAAATGTATATTCCTCTTGCAGGAAGCTCTGCATCGTGAACTGATGCTGAAAAAGAAACTCACTCTTCTCCAACAGCTACTTGCAACAGTCTTTCAGGCGGCAGAGAAATCATGGAAGGTAGGAAAGGATAGGGCGATTTACTGCCAATTAATACTGGTTGGTGAATCCAGAATCTTCCATTCCTTTGTATGTTTTACTCAACAGATGTTGGAAGTGCTGACAAAGGTGATTTCTGGCCCATTCCTGGTCTCTCTGAGAAGTAGTTGTGGCCTTATTAAACTCCCAGATGGTAGGGAATTCCAGAATACCGGCCCAATGACAATGAAGGAACAGTGGTATATGTCAGGATGGTGTGTGCTAATATTCACTTGTTGATTGGTAGAATGTAGACAGATTGTCATTGATCCATTGTCCCGAAGAGTCTGTGGTGTGCAAACAATTTCAATATGTACATGTGAGTTTTTTAGTCTGAAGGGACAATACTTCCAGCCAAGCAAATTCCCTGCAATGAAAGTGAAAAATAATCCAGCAGACGTGAGCTGGGTTTAATGTGAATGTTGGCTTTAACCCAGGTCTCAGCACAAAGTAATATTTGATTATATGTATTCAAGAAAATCCAATATTTCCAGTTTGCACTGGTACTTATTAAAGGTGTAGTATATTCTATTTTTATTAATTAGAGCAATGGTATTTATAGCAATGGTATTTATACCTGACACACAAATGAACAATATGCTGTATGGGCAGCACGGTAGCACAAGTGGATAGCACTGTGGCTTCACAGCACCAGGGCCCCAGGTTCGATTTCCGGCTTGGGTCACTGTCTGTGTGGTGTCTGCACTTTCTCCCCGTGTCTGCGTGGGTTTCCTCCGGTGCTCCGGTTTCCTCCCACAGTCCAAAAATGTGCAGGTTAGGTGGATTGGCCATGCTAAATTTCCCTTAGTGTCCCAACAAAAAAAGGTTAGGATGGGGTTATTGGGTTAGGGGGATAGGGTGGAAGTGAGGGCTTAAGTGGGTCGGTGCAGACTCGGTGGGCCGGATGGCCTCACACTGCACTGTATGTTCTATGTTTGACTAAATCCCACACACATACAAGCTTCTCTTGTGTTGCTTGTTTTTACAGCTAAATAGCTACTGCTCACATCTGAAAAGCAAGAATTATACAGTAGGATCACAACCTTTTAGCGAATAAGATCCAGAGGTCACCATGTGGGGCTTTTCCTCTGTATTAAATAGAAAATGTTTGACGTTGTTGCAGCAACATTGATTACTCATTCTGTGCTGCAAATCACACGCAGGATAGCCGATACTGCCACAGCACAGGAAGCTAAAAGAAAACAGACTTACCTTTATATTTATGTTTCTTTATATTCGCTCACACAACACAGTTCTGTAACAGAGAAGTAGAAATATGGTAACTTAGAAAGTAAGCAACAACTTTAAAAACACATCCCCTTAATGCTGATAACTAAAGATGAGCCAAGGCTTCCTTGGGACAGGGAAAGAATCGTCCAGGACCATAACAACAATGTCAATTGGGTTACTTTTAAATATGATGGTCATCTCATTCTTTCTGATTCACAAGGCACAGATTACGAGGACTTTAAACTTCAATGCACAAACAACAAGGATTCAAGCTAAAAGTTATTTATTCAAATTTACTTTGTCCTGTTGGGTAGTCCATGAACTTTGTCCTGTTGGAGATTTCAGAGTTGGCTTTCGGGAATTAAAACACATTGCAATCCCAAAGACATCATCCAGCATGATTTTAATATTTAAATGAGACCCTCACCTGTCTAAAGATTAGGTGAATTTTCTGAGGATGAATATAATGTAGCCCAGTATCATATGGACTCTTTATCAGTTGATGACTTTGAGTTGAATCTTTATTTCTGTTTATACAGGTGCAGTTGGATGATGACTTAGCGAATTGTAAACTGCAGTCGCTTGAGAATCAGTTACACACCTGGGCACAGGTAACAGAAAGAAAGAATTATTTAAAAAACGGAATTCTTAACTGAACAAATCCCTGTAAATCATTGAGAGAACAAAGTCTCCTAACGTATGTTTACAAGCAAAAATATCATTCAGATTATTGCACAGTGTCAACAAATTCAATTTAACAGGAAAAATGTGGAATATTACTTATACAAAAAACAAGCAGTGACCTGAACAGCAATCATGTTCAACAAATTGAAGGATCTGGGGTTGCAGGTACATAAATATGCAATTTTAAAAACTGCTATCAATAATGCAAAACGGGTTTTATACAGAGGACAGCAAATATAAAGGTGAAAAGTAATGTTGAACATGTTTAAGACATTCATTTTCATTTCATTTTCATTTCACATTAATTAAGCCAAGGTTGGAGTTTGTCATTCATTATAAGAAGGATATGAGAGTTATTAACACAGCACAGTGAAAATTCACTGCAATGGTACAAAGAGTCACTAACGGCCTAAAACACTTTATTCACAGAAACTGAAAAGGTTGCATACATCCACGAAGGATTTTTCAAATTATGGAAGTCTTGAGAGTGTAAATAGTGGAAGTTTGTTTCCATCGATTGGTAAATTGGTAATAAACTCAGGTTTACCTGATAAACTAGAAAAATGCAGGGTGAAGTTAACAAAGAACAAAGAACAAAGAAATGTATAGCACAGGAACAGGCCCTTCGGCCCTCCAAGCCCGTGCCGATCATGCTGCCCGACTAAACTACAATCTTCTACACTTCCTGGGTCCGTATCCCTCTATTCCCATCCTATTCATGTATTTGTCAAGATGCCCCTTAAATGTCCCTATCGTCCCTGCTTCCACCACCTCCTCCGGTAGCGAGTTCCAGGCACCCACTACCCTCTGCGTAAAAGCTTGCCTCGTACATCTACTCTAAACCTTGCCCCTCTCACCTTAAACCTATGCCCCCTAGTAATTGACCCCTCTACCCCGGGGAAAAGCCACTGACTATCCACTCTGTCTATGCCCCTCATAATTTTGTAGACCTCTATCAGGTCGCCCCTCAACCTCCTTCGTTCCAGTGAGAACAAATCGAGTTTATTCAACCGCTCCTCATAGCTAATGCCCTCCATACCAGGCAACATTCTGGTAAATCTCTTCTGCACCCTCTCTAAAGCCTCCACATCCTTCTGGTAGTGTGGCGACCAGAATTGAACACTATACTCCAAGTGTGGCCTAACTAAGGTTCTATACAGCTGCAACATGACTTGCCAATTCTTATACTCAATGCCCCGGCCAATGAAGGCAAGCATGCCGTATGCCTTCTTGACTACCTTCTCCACCTGTGTTGCCCTTTCAGTGACCTGTGGACCTGTACTCCTAGGTCTCTTTGACTTTCAATACTCTTGAGGGTTCTACCATTCACTGTATATTCCCTACCTGCATTAGACCTTCCAAAATGCATTACCTCACATTTGTCCAGATTAAACTCCATCTGCCATCTCTCCGCCCAAGTCTCCAAACAATCTAAATCCTGCTGTATCCTCTGACAGTCCTCATCGCTAGCCGCAATTCCACCAACCTTTGTGTCATCTGCAAACTTACTAATCAGACCAGTTACATTTTCCTCCAAATCATTTATATATACTACAAACAGCAAAGGTCCCAGCACTGATCCCTGTGGAACACCACTGGTCACAGCCCTCCAATTAGAAAAGCATCCTTTTATTGCTACTCTCTGCCTTCTATGACCTAGCCAGTTCTGTATCCACCTTGCCAGCTCACCCCTGATCCCATGTGACTTTACCTTTTGTACTAGTCTACCATGAGGGACCTTGTCAAAGGCCTTACTGAAGTCCATACAGACAACATCCACTGCCCTACCTGCATCAATCATCTTAGTGACCTCCTCGAAAAACTCTATCAAGTTAGTGAGACACGACCTCCCCTTCACAAAACCACGCTGCCTCTCACTAATACGTCCATTTGCTTCCAAATGGGAGTAGATCCTGTCTCGAATGATTCTCTCCAGTAATTTCCCTACCACTGAAGTAAGGCTCACCGGCCTGTAGTTCCCTGGATTATCCTTGCTACCCTTCTTAAACAGAGGAACAACATTGGCTATTCTCCAGTCCTCCGGGACATCCCCTAAGACAGTGAGGATCCAAAGATTTCTGTCAAGGCCTCAGCAATTTCCTCTCCAGCCTCTGCCTCCAGCAGTATTCTGGGGTAGATCCCATCAGGCCCTGGGGACTTATCTACCTTAATATTTTTTAAGACACCCAACAACTCGTCTTTCTGGATCTCAATGTGACCCAGGCTATCTACACACCCTTCTCCAGACTCAACATCTACCAATTTCTTCTCTTTGGTGAATACTGATGCAAAGTATTCATTTAGTACCTCGCCCATTTCCTCTGGCTCCACACATAGATTCCCTTGCCTATCCTTCAGTGGGCCAACCCTTTCCCTGGCTAACCTCTTGTTTTTTATGTACGTGTAAAAAGCCTTGGGATTTTCCTTAACCCTATTTGCCAATGACTTTTCGTGACCCCTTCTAGCCCTCCTGACTCCTTGCTTAAGTTCCTTCCTACTTTCCTTATATTCCACGCAGGCTTCGTCTGTTCCCAGCCTTTTAGCCCTGACAAATGCCTCCTTTTTCTTTTTGACGAGGCCTACAATATCTCTCGTTATCCAAGGTTCCCGAAAATTGCCGTATTTATCCTTCTTCCTCACAGGAACATGCCGGTCCTGAATTCCTTTCAACTGACACTTGAAAGCCTCCCACATGTCATGATTTGCCCTCAAACATCCGCCCCCAATTAACTGAATTAATTTCACAAAGGTTGTCAGAAGATAGAACATAAGAACATAAGAACATAAGAACTAGGAACAGGAGTAGGCCATCTGGCCCCTCGGGCCTGCTCCACCATTTAATGAGATCATGGCTGACCTTTGTGGAATCAGCTCCACTCTCCGGCCCGTACACCATATCCCCGAATCCCTTTATTCTTTAGAAAGGCAACTATCTTTTTCTTAAAAACGTTGAAAGAAGGAGCCTCAACTGCTTCACTGGGCAAGGAATTCCAGAGATTCACAACCCTTTGGGTGAAGAAGTTCCTCCTACACTCCGTCCTAAATCTACCTCCCCTTATTTTGAGGCTATGCCCCCAAGTTCTGCTTTCCCCGACCAGTGGAAACAACCTGACCACATCTATCCTATCTATTCCCTTCATAATTTTATATGTCTCAATAAGATCCCCCCGCATCCAATGAGTACAGTCCCAGTCTACTCACCCTCTCGTCATAATCTAATCCCCTCAACTCTGGGATCAACCTAGTGAATCTCCTCTGCACTCCCTCCAGTGCCAATATGTCCTTTCTCAGGTAAGGAGACCAAAACTGAACACAATACTCCAGATGCGGCCTCACCAACACCCTATACAATTGCAGCATAACCTCCCTAGTCTTGAACTCCATCCCTCTAGCAATGAAAGACAAAACTCGATTAGCCTTCTTAATCACCTGTTGCACCTGCACACCAACTGTTTGCGACTCGTGCACCAGCACACCCAGGTCCCTCTGCACAGCAGCATGTTTTAACATCTTACCGTTTAAATAATAATCCATTCTGCTGTTATTCCTCCCAAAATGGATAGCCTCACACTTGGCAACATTGAATTCCATCTGCCAGACCCTAGCCCATTCACTTAACCTATCCAAATCCTTCTACAGACTTCCGGTATCCTCTGCACTTTTTGCTTTACCACTCATCTTAGTGTCGTCTGCAAACTTTGACACATTGCACTTGGTCCCCAACTCCAAATCGTCCATGTAAATTGTGAACAACTGCGGGCCCAACACTGATCCTTGAGGGACTCCACTAGTTACAGGTTGCCAACCAGAGAAACACCCATTTATCCCCACTCTCTGCTTTCTGTTAGTTAACCAATCCTCTACCCATGCTACCACTTTACCCTCAATGCCATGCACCTTTAGTTTATGCAGCAACCTTTTGTGTGGCACCTTGTCAAAAGCTTTCTGGAAATCCAGATATACCACATCCATTGGCTCCCCGTTATCTACTGCACTGGTAACGTCCTCAAAAAATTCTACCAAATTAGTCAGACACAACCTACCCTTTGTGAACCCATGCTGCGTCTGCCCAATGGGACAATTTCCCTCCAGATGCCCCGCTATTTCCTCCTTAATGATAGATTCCAGCATTTTCCCTACAACCGAAGTAAAGCTTACCAGCCTATAATTTCCCACTTTCTGCCGACCTCCTTTTTTAAACAGTGGTGTCACGTTTGCTACTTTCCAATCCTCTGGGACCACCCCAGAGTCTAGTGAATTTTGATAAATTATCACTAGTGCGTTTACAATTTCCCTAGCCATCTCTTTTAACACTCTGGGATGCATCCCATCAGGGCCAGGAGACTTGTCGACCTTTAGCCCCATTAGCTTGCCCAATACTGTCTCCTTAGTGATTACAATCATCTCAAGGTCCTCACCTATCATATCTTCATTTCCATCAGTCACCGGCATGTTATTTGTGTCCTCCACTGTGAAGACTGACCCAAAAAACCTGCTCAGCTCCTCAGCCATTTCCTCATCTCCCATTATTAAATCTCCCTTCTCATCTTCCAAAGGACCAATATTTACCTTAGCCACTCTTTTTGTCTTATATATTTGTAGAAGCTTTTACTATCTGCTTTTATGTTCTGAGCCAGTTTACTTTCATAGTCTACCTTACTCTTCTTTCTGGCTTTTTTAGTAGCTTTCTGTTGTCCCCTAAAGACTTCTCAGTCCTCTAGTCTCCCACTAATTTTTGCCACTTTGTATGTTTTTTCTTTCAATTTGATACTCTCCCTCACCTCCTTAGATATCCACGGTCGATTTTTCTCCTTTCTACCGTCTTTCTTTTTTGTCGATATGAACCTTTTCTGAACACTGTGAAAGATCGCTCGGAAGGTTCTCCACTGTTCCTCAACTGCTTCACCATGAAGTCTTTGCTCTCAGTCTACCTTAACTAGTTCTTCTCTCATCCCATTGTAATCGCCTTTGTTTTAGCACAAAACACTAGTGTTTGATTTTACCTTGTCATCCTCCAACTGTATTTTAAATTCCACCATATTGTGGTCGCTCCTTCCAAGAGGATCCCGAACTATGAGATCATTAATCAATCCTGCCTCATTACACAGGACCAGATCTAGGACCGCTTGTTCCCTTGTAGGTTCCATTATATACTGTTCCAGGAAATTATCCTGGGCACATTCGATAAACTCCTCCTCAAGGCTGCCTTTACCAACCTGGTTAAACCAATCGATATGCTGATTAAAATCTCCCATGATAACCGCTGTACCATTTCTACATGGATCCGTTATTTCTTTGCTTATTGCCTGCCCTACCATCCTGTTACTATTTGGTGGCCAATAGACTACTCCTATCTGTGGCCTTTTCGTCTTACTATTCCTGATTCTGGAGGATAGCAAATGTGGTCCCTTTGTTCAAAAAGGGGAGCAGAGACAACCCCGGCAACTATAGACCGGTGAGCCTCACGTCTGTAGTGGGTAAAGTCTTGGAGGGGATTATAAGAGACAAGATTTATAATCATCTAGATAGGAATAATATGATCAGGGATAGTCAGCATGGCTTTGTGAAGGGTAGGTCATGCCTCACAAACCTTATCGAGTTCTTTGAGAAGGTGACTGAACAGGTAGACGAGGGTAGAGCAGTTGATGTGGTGTATATGGATTTCAGCAAAGCGTTTGATAAGGTTCCCCACGGTAGGCTGTTGCAGAAAATACGGAGGCTGGGTATTGAGGGTGATTTAGAGATGTGGATCAGAAATTGGCTAGCTGAAAGAAGACAGAGGGTGGTGGTTGATGGGAAATGTTCAGAATGGAGTTCAGTTACAAGTGGAGTACCACAAGGATCTGTTCTGGGGCCGTTGCTGTCATTTTTATCAATGACCTAGAGGAAGGCGTAGAAGGGTGGGTGAGTAAATTTGCAGACAATACTAAAGTCAGTGGTGTTGTCGATAGTGTGGAAGGATGTAGCAGGTTACAGAGGGATATAGATAAGCTGCAGAGCTGGGCTGAGAGGTGGCAAATGGAGTTTAATGTAGAGAAGTGTGAGGTGATTCACTTTGGAAGGAATAACAGGAATGCAGAATATTTGGCTAATGGTAAAGTTCTTGGAAGTGTGGATGAGCAGAGGGATCTAGGTGTCCATGTACATAGATCCCTGAAAGTTGCCACCCAGGTTGATAGGGTTGTGAAGAAGGCCTATGGAGTGTTGGCCTTTATTGGTAGAGGGATTGAGTTCCGGAGTCAGGAGGTCATGTTGCAGCTGTACAGAACGCTGGTACGGCCGCATTTGGAGTATTGCGTACAGTTCTGGTCACCGCATTATAGGAAGGACGTGGAGGCTTTGGAGCGGGTGCAGAGGAGATTTACCAGGATGTTGCCTGGTATGGAGGGAAAATCTTATGAGGATAGGCTGATGGACTTGAGGTTGTTTTCGTTGGAGAGAAGAAGGTTAAGAGGAGACTTAATAGAGGCATACAAAATGATCAGGGGGTTGGATAGGGTGGACAGTGAGAGCCTTCTCCCGCGGATGGAAATGGCTGGCACGAGGGGACATAGCTTTAAACTGAGGGGTAATAGATATAGGACAGAGGTCAGAGGTAGGTTCTTTACGCAAAGAGTAGTGAGGCCGTGGAATGCCCTACCTGCTACAGTAGTGAACTCGCCAACATTGAGGGCATTTAAAAGTTTATTGGATAAACATATGGATGATAATGGCATAGTGTAGGTTAGATGGCTTTTGTTTCGGTGCAACATCGTGGGCCGAAGGGCCTGTACTGCGCTGTATCGTTCTATGTTCTATGTTCTATGATTTCCACCCAAATTGATTCAACCTTGTCCTCCATAGCACCAATATCATCCCTTACTATTGCCCGGATGCCATCCTTAAACAACAAAGCTACACCACCGCCCTTACCGTCCATTCTATCCTTTCGTATAGTCTGATACCCTTGGATATTTAACTCCCAGTCGTGACCATCTTTTAACCATGTTTCAGTAAAGGCCACTAAATCATAGTAATTCACGATGATTTGCGCCATCAACTCATTTACCTTATTTTGTATACTACGAGCATTCAGGTAAAGTACACTTATGCTGTTTTTTATGTCTTTGTTATGAATCCTAACACCTTGATCAGTAACTTTCCGCAATTTATTTTTCCTCTTACCCTTTCTCCTAATTTTCCTTGTCTTTGAACCCATATCTCTACATAATAACCTGTCACGTAACCTGCTGCCTTGATCTCCATTAACCATTATACTGTCCATAGCTTTACATTTCCCTTCCCCCCAACTTGCTAGTTTAAAGTCCTTGTCACCAACCTATTTATCCTATTCGCTAAAACACTGGTCCCAGAATGGTTCAGGTGAAGACCGTCCCAACGGTACAGGTCCCTCCTGCCCCAGAACTGATGCCAATGCCCCATGAAATGGAATCCCTCTTTCCCGCACCACTCCTTTAGCCACGTGTTAACTTCTCTAATTTTCTCAACCCTATGCCAATTGGCACGTGGCTCGGGTAGTAATCCAGATTATAACCCTGGAGGACCTGTTCTTTAATTTAGTCCCTAGTGTTTGATAATCCGCAAACAGGTCCTCTTTCCGAGTCTTACCTATGTTGTTAGTCCCAACGTGGACCACAACAACTGGATCCTCCCCCTCCCTCTCCAAAATCCTTTCAAGTCGATCAGAGATGTCCCTCACCCTGGCACCGGGCAGGCAACATACCATGCGGGACTCTCGATCTGGCTTACAAAGGATGCCATCAATCCCCCTAATTATAGAATCCCCTACAACTACCACTTGTCTTTTTACTCCCCCCTCTTGAATGGCTTCCTGTACCAGGGTGCAGTGGTCAGTCAATGCATCCTCCCTACAGCACTCTTCCTCATCCACACAGGGAGCAAGTACCTCATACCTGTTGGACAAGGTCAAGGGCTGAGGCACCTCAACTCCTAAACTCAGGATCCCCCTACCTGCCTCCCTTGCAGTCACACCACTCTGCCCCTGACCACTGTCCGAATTAACAGAACTTATTCTACCGGGTGTGACTGCCTCCTGAAACAAAGCGTCCAGGTAATATTCCCCCTCCCTGATGTGCCGCAGTGTGTGCAGCTCGGTCTCCAGCTCATCAACTCTGAGCCGAAGTTCCTCGAGCAGCCAACACTTGCTGCAGATGTGGTCACTGACGGTCTCAATGGGATCCACCAGTTCCATCATCATACAGCAACAGCACATCACCTGTCCAGCCATATTCAACTAGTTAATTAATTTAAATTTTTTTTAATTTTTAAAATTTCTTTATCGAACCTCAAGGATAAATCCGAACACCAACAAAAACACAGCCCTCTCTCGCCACTCACACAAACTCAGTCACTCACCTAAACTCAGATGCACTCTGTTCCAATCAGCACTCCGTGACTAATGGCACTCCTGCCACACCTTTTGTGCACTCACCTCTCCCAGCACTGTCCCGGCTCTCTCCTCCCGCGCTTTTTAAATCTCCCGGCTCTCTCCTCCGGCGCTGTTAGAATGCTTTAAGGAATGCGAGTGAGGACTGGATGTCCAGGAGGTACAATTTTTTGTCAAAGTTAGTCTATATTTTTCACTTTTGTTTTATTTTTTGTGTCTGGTGGGTGGTGACGGGTTGGGGCAGTGGATGGGAAAGGCGGATATGGATCATGTTGTCAGGAATATGGAGGGGACTAGATTGATTTGCTTTCACTTTCTGTCGTTTGTTTTAGTTCCTTTTCACATTCATTAGCTGATTTCAGCAAAACAAAGGTCAAAAAGATTGAAATGAAGAAGATATGAGAGATCCACTCAGATGGATTTGATCCAAGTACAATGATGGAAGCTTTGCACACACCCTGCTTGCTGCTAACAGAGTCAACAGCAAATAAAACACAACTCCATTTTTAACTACATTTCCCCATGGTTCTGCTTTCAATACTGCTGGTGGAGAAGGTGTCCACTGGACTTGGTCATAGCCTCGTGGATCAATGAAAATCGAGGTTCTACGTTTCTATGTAAATAAGACTTCAATGGCATTTTAACTGAGACATGAGTGGCGAAACCACTGCAGCAACCAACTGGACTCAAACCACCGCAACAACTAACTGGACTCAAACCACCACAACAACCAACTGGACTCAAACCACCGCAACAACCAACTGGACTCAAACCACCGCAACAACCAACTGGACTCAAACCACCACAACAACCAACTGGACTCAAACCACCGCAACAACCAACTGGACTCAAACCACCGCAACTACCAACTGGACTCAAACCACCGCAACAACCAACTGGACTCAAACCACCACAACAACCAACTGGACTCAAACCACCGCAACAACCAACTGGACTCAAACCACCGCAACAACCAACTGGACTCAAACCACCGCAACAACCAACTGGACTCAAACCACCGCAACAACCAACTGGACTCAAACCACCGCAACAACCAACTGGACTCAAACCACCGCAAAAACCAACTGGACTCAAACCACCGCAACAACCAACTGCACTCAAACCACCACAACAACCAACTGGACTCAAACCACCACAGCAATCAACTGGACTCAAACCAACCCAACAACCAACTGGACTCAAACCACCACAACAACCAACTGCACTCAAACCACCGCAGCAATCTACTGGACTCAAACCACCGCAACAACCAACTGGACTCAAACCACCACGTCAACCAACTGGACTCAAACCACCGCAACAACCAACTGGATTGAAACAACCGCAACAACCAACTGGACTCAAACCACCACAACAACCAACTGGATTCAAACCACCGCAACAACCAACTGGACTCAAACCACCACAACAACCAACTGGGCTCAAATAAACGCAACAACCAACTGCACTCAAACCACCACAACAACCAACTGCACTCAAACCACCACAACAACCAACTGGACTCAAATAACCGCAACAACCAACTGCACTCAAACCACCGCAACAACCAACTGGATTCAAATCACCACAACAGCCAACTGGACTCAAACCACCGCAACAACCAACTGGACTCAAATAACCGCCACAACCAACTGCACTCAAACCACCACAACAATCAACTGCACTCAAACAACCGCAACAACCAACTGCACTCAAACCACCGCAACAACCAACTGCACTCAAACCACCACAACAACCAACTGGATTCAAATCACCGCAACAACCAACTGGTCTCAAACCACCACAACAACCAACTGGACCCAAAGCACCACAACAACCAACTGGACCCAAAACACCGCAACAACCAACTGGACTCAAACCACCGCACCAACCAACTGGACTCAAAACACCGCAACAACCAAATGCACTCAAAAAAACGCAACAACCAACTGGACTCAAACAACCGCAACAACCAACTGGACTCAAACCACCGCAACAACCAGCTGGACTCAAACCACCGCAACAACCAACTGCACCCAAACCAACCCAACAACCAACTGGACCCAAACCACCGCAACAACCAACTGCACTCAAACCACCGCAACATCCAACTGCACTCAAACCACCCCAACAACCAACTGGACCCAAACCACCACAACAACCAACTGGACCCAAACCACCACAACAACCAACTGGACCCAAACCACCACAACAACCAACTGCACTCAAACCACTGCAACAACCAACTGGACTCAAAGCACCGCAACAACCAACTGGACGCAAACCACCGCAACAACAAACTGGACTTAAACCTCCCCAACAACCAACGGGACCCAAACCACCGCAACAACCAACTGGATTCAAACCACCGCAACAACCAACTGGACTCAAACCACCACACCAACCAACTGGACTCAAACCACCGCAACAACCAACTGGACTCAAACCACCGCAACAACCAACTGGATTCAAATCACCGCAACAACCAACTGGACTCAAACCACCACAACAATCAACTGGACTCAAACCACCTCAACAACCAACTGGATTCAAATCACCGCAACAACCAACTGGACTCAACCACCACAACAATCAACTGGACTCAAACCACAGCAACAACCAACTGGACTCAAACCACCGCAACAACCAACTGGAGTCAAACCACCGCAACAACGTACTGGACTCAAACCACCGCAACAACCAACTGAACACAAACCACCACAACAACCAACTGGACTCAAGCCACCGCAACAACCAACTGGATTCAAACCACCGCAACAACCAACTGGACTCAAACCACCACAACCACCAACTGGACTCAATCAACCACAACAACCAACTGGACTCAAACAACCGCAACAACCAACTGAACACAAACAACCGCAACAACCAACTGAACACAAACAACCACAACAACCAACTGGACTCAAACCACCGCAACAACCAACTGGACTCAAACCACCACAACCACCAACTGGACTCAATCAACTGCAACAACCAACTGGACTCAAACAATCGCAACAACCAACTGGACCCAAACCACCACAACAACCAACTGGACTCAAAGCACCGCAACAACCAACTGGATTCAAATCACCGCAACAACCAACTGGACTCAAACCACCGCAACAACCAACTGGATCCAAACCACCGCAACAACCAACTGGACTCAAACGACCACAACAATCAACTGGACTCAAACCACCTCAACAACCAACTGGATTCAAATCACCGCAACAACAAACTGGACTCAACCACCACAACAATCAACTGGACTCAAACCACAGCAACAACCAACTGGACTCAAACCACCGCAACAACCAACTGGAGTCAAACCACCGCAACAACGTACTGGACTCAAACCACCGCAACAACCAACTGAACACAAACCACCACAACAACCAACTGGACTCAAGCCACCGCAACAACCAACTGGATTCAAACCACCGCAACAACCAACTGGACTCAAACCACCACAACCACCAACTGGACTCAATCAACCACAACAACCAACTGGACTCAAACAACCGCAACAACCAACTGAACACAAACAACCGCAACAACCAACTGAACACAAACAACCACAACAACCAACTGGACTCAAACCACCGCAACAACCAACTGGACTCAAACCACCACAACCACCAACTGGACTCAATCAACTGCAACAACCAACTGGACTCAAACAACCGCAACAACCAACTGGACCCAAACCACCACAACAACCAACTGGACTCAAAGCACCGCAACAACCAACTGGATTCAAATCACCGCAACAACCAACTGGACTCAAACCACCGCAACAACCAACTGGATCCAAACCACCGCAACAACCAACTGGATTCAAACCACCGCAACAACCAACTGGACTCAAACCACCGCAACAACCAACTGGACCCAAACCACCGCAACAATCAACTGGACTCAAACCACCGCAACAACCAACTGGATCCAAACCACCGCAACAACCAACTGGATCCAAACCACCGCAACAACGAACTGGATCCAAACCACCGCAACAACCATCTGGATTCAAACCACCGCAACAACCAACTGGACTCAAATGACCGCAACAACCAAATGAACTCAAACAACCGCAACAACCAACTGGACTCAAACCACCGCACCAACAAACTGGACTCAAACCGCCACAACAACCAACTGGACTCAAACCACCGCAACAACCAACTGGACTCAAACCACCGCAACAACCAACTGGATTCAAATCACCGCAATAACAAACTGGACTCAAACGACCGCAACAACCAACTGGACTCAAACCACCACAACAACCAACTGGACCCAAACAACCGCAACAACCAACTGGATTCAAACCACCGCAACAAACAACTGGACTCATACCACCGCAACAATCAACTGGATTCAAACCACCGCAACAACCAACTGGACTCAAACCACAGCAACAACCTACTGGATTCAAACCACTGCAAGAACCAACTGGACTCAAACCACCGCAACAACCAACTGGATTCAAACCAGCGCAACAACCAACAGGACTCAAACCACCGCACCAACCAACTGGACTCAAACCACCGCAACAACCAACTGGACTCAAACCACCGCAACAACCAACTGGACTCAAACCACCGCAACAACCAACTGGACTCAAACCACCGCAACAACCAACTGGATTCAAACCACTGCAACAACCAACTGGATTAAAACCACCACAACCACCAACTGGACTCAATCAATCGCAACAACCAACTGGACTCAAACCACCGCACCAACCAACTGGACTCAAACCGCCAAAACAACAAACTGGACTCAAACCACCGCAACAAACCAACTGGACTCAAACCACCGCAACAACCAACTGGACTCAAACCACTGCAACAACCAACTGGATTCAAACCACCGCAACAACCAACTGGACTCAAACCACTGCAACAACCAAATGGACTCAAACCACCGCAACAACCAACTGGACTCAAACCACCGCAACAACCAACTGGATTCAAACCACTGCAACAACCAACTGGACTCAAACAACCGCAACAACCAACTGGACTCAAACCACCGCAACAACCAACTGGAGTCAAACCACCGCAAAAATCAACTGGAGTCAAACCACCGCAACAACCAACTGGATTCAAACCACCGCAACAACCAACTGTACTCAAACCACCGCACCAACCAACTGGATTCAATCCACCGCAACAACCAACTGGACTCAAACCACCGTACCAACCAACTGGATTCAAACCACCACACCAAACAACTGGACTCAACCCACCGCAACTACCAACTGGACTCAAACAACCGCAACAACCAACTGGACTCAAACCACCGCAACAACCAACTGGACTCAAATCACCGCATCAACCAACAGGACTCAAACAACCGCAACAACCAACTGGACTCAAACAACCGCAACAACCAACTGGACCCAAACCACCGCAACAACCAACTGCACCCAAACCAACCCAACAACCAACTGGACCCAAACCACCGCAACAACCAACTGCACTCAAACCACCGCAACATCCAACTGCACTCAAACCACCCCAACAACCAACTGGACCCAAACCACCACAACAACCAACTGGACCCAAACCACCACAACAACCAACTGGACCCAAACCACCACAACAACCAACTGCACTCAAACCACTGCAACAACCAACTGGACTCAAAGCACCGCAACAACCAACTGGACGCAAACCACCGCAACAACAAACTGGACTTAAACCTCCCCAACAACCAACGGGACCCAAACCACCGCAACAACCAACTGGATTCAAACCACCGCAACAACCAACTGGACTCAAACCACCACACCAACCAACTGGACTCAAAACACCGCAACAACCAACTGGACTCAAACCACCGCAACAACCAACTGGATTCAAATCACCGCAACAACCAACTGGACTCAAACCACCACAACAATCAACTGGACTCAAACCACCTCAACAACCAACTGGATTCAAATCACCGCAACAACCAACTGGACTCAACCACCACAACAATCAACTGGACTCAAACCACAGCAACAACCAACTGGATTCAAATCACCACAACAACCAACTGGACTCAAACCACCGCAACAACCAACTGGAGTCAAACCACCACAACAATCAACTGGACTCAAACCACCACAACAACCAACTGGACTCAAACCACCGCAACAACCAACTGGAGTCAAACCACCGCAACAACGTACTGGACTCAAACCACCGCAACAACCAACTGAACACAAACCACCACAACAACCAACTGGACTCAAGCCACCGCAACAACCAACTGGATTCAAACCACCGCAACAACCAACTGGACTCAAACCACCACAACCACCAACTGGACTCAATCAACCACAACAACCAACTGGACTCAAACAACCGCAACAACCAACTGAACACAAACAACCGCAACAACCAACTGAACACAAACAACCACAACAACCAACTGGACTCAAACCACCACAACCACCAACTGGACTCAATCAACTGCAACAACCAACTGGACTCAAACAACCGCAACAACCAACTGGACCCAAACCACCACAACAACCAACTGGACTCAAAGCACCGCAACAACCAACTGGATTCAAATCACCGCAACAACCAACTGGACTCAAACCACCGCAACAACCAACTGGATCCAAACCACCGCAACAACCAACTGGATTCAAACCACCGCAACAACCAACTGGACTCAAACCACCGCAACAACCAACTGGACTCAAACCACCGCAACAACCAACTGGATTCAAACCACTGCAACAACCAACTGGACTCAAACAACCGCAACAACCAACTGGACTCAAACCACCGCAACAACCAACTGGAGTCAAACCACCGCAAAAATCAACTGGAGTCAAACCACCGCAACAACCAACTGGATTCAAACCACCGCAACAACCAACTGTACTCAAACCACCGCACCAACCAACTGGATTCAATCCACCGCAACAACCAACTGGACTCAAACCACCGTACCAACCAACTGGATTCAAACCACCACACCAAACAACTGGACTCAACCCACCGCAACTACCAACTGGACTCAAACAACCGCAACAACCAACTGGACTCAAACCACCGCAACAACCAACTGGACTCAAATCACCGCATCAACCAACAGGACTCAAACAACCGCAACAACCAACTGGACTCAAACAACCGCAACAACCAACTGGACCCAAACCACCGCAACAACCAACTGCACCCAAACCAACCCAACAACCAACTGGACCCAAACCACCGCAACAACCAACTGCACTCAAACCACCGCAACATCCAACTGCACTCAAACCACCCCAACAACCAACTGGACCCAAACCACCACAACAACCAACTGGACCCAAACCACCACAACAACCAACTGGACCCAAACCACCACAACAACCAACTGCACTCAAACCACTGCAACAACCAACTGGACTCAAAGCACCGCAACAACCAACTGGACGCAAACCACCGCAACAACAAACTGGACTTAAACCTCCCCAACAACCAACGGGACCCAAACCACCGCAACAACCAACTGGATTCAAACCACCGCAACAACCAACTGGACTCAAACCACCACACCAACCAACTGGACTCAAAACACCGCAACAACCAACTGGACTCAAACCACCGCAACAACCAACTGGATTCAAATCACCGCAACAACCAACTGGACTCAAACCACCACAACAATCAACTGGACTCAAACCACCTCAACAACCAACTGGATTCAAATCACCGCAACAACCAACTGGACTCAACCACCACAACAATCAACTGGACTCAAACCACAGCAACAACCAACTGGATTCAAATCACCACAACAACCAACTGGACTCAAACCACCGCAACAACCAACTGGAGTCAAACCACCACAACAATCAACTGGACTCAAACCACCACAACAACCAACTGGACTCAAACCACCGCAACAACCAACTGGAGTCAAACCACCGCAACAACGTACTGGACTCAAACCACCGCAACAACCAACTGAACACAAACCACCACAACAACCAACTGGACTCAAGCCACCGCAACAACCAACTGGATTCAAACCACCGCAACAACCAACTGGACTCAAACCACCACAACCACCAACTGGACTCAATCAACCACAACAACCAACTGGACTCAAACAACCGCAACAACCAACTGAACACAAACAACCGCAACAACCAACTGAACACAAACAACCACAACAACCAACTGGACTCAAACCACCACAACCACCAACTGGACTCAATCAACTGCAACAACCAACTGGACTCAAACAACCGCAACAACCAACTGGACCCAAACCACCACAACAACCAACTGGACTCAAAGCACCGCAACAACCAACTGGATTCAAATCACCGCAACAACCAACTGGACTCAAACCACCGCAACAACCAACTGGATCCAAACCACCGCAACAACCAACTGGATTCAAACCACCGCAACAACCAACTGGACTCAAACCACCGCAACAACCAACTGGACCCAAACCACCGCAACAATCAACTGGTCTCAAACCACCGCAACAACCAACTGGATCCAAACCACCGCAACAACCAACTGGATCCAAACCACCGCAACAACGAACTGGATCCAAACCACCGCAACAACCATCTGGATTCAAACCACCGCAACAACCAACTGGACTCAAATGACCGCAACAACCAAATGAACTCAAACAACCGCAACAACCAACTGGACTCAAACCACCGCACCAACAAACTGGACTCAAACCGCCACAACAACCAACTGGACTCAAACCACCGGAACAACCAACTGGACTCAAACCACCGCAACAACCAACTGGATTCAAATCACCGCAATAACAAACTGGACTCAAACGACCGCAACAACCAACTGGACTCAAACCACCACAACAACCAACTGGACCCAAACAACCGCAACAACCAACTGGATTCAAACCACCGCAACAAACAACTGGACTCATACCACCGCAACAATCAACTGGATTCAAACCACCGCAACAACCAACTGGACTCAAACCACAGCAACAACCTACTGGATTCAAACCACTGCAAGAACCAATGGACTCAAACCACCGCAACAACCAACTGGATTCAAACCACCGCAACAACCAACAGGACTCAAACCACCGCACCAACCAACTGGACTCAAACCACCGCAACAACCAACTGGACTCAAACCACCGCAACAACCAACTGGACTCAAACCACCGCAACAACCAACTGGACTCAAACCACCGCAACAACCAACTGGATTCAAACCACTGCAACAACCAACTGGACTCAAACCACCACAACCACCAACTGGACTCAATCAACCGCAACAACCAACTGGACTCAAACCACCGCACCAACCAACTGGACTCAAACCGCCAAAACAACAAACTGGACTCAAACCACCGCAACAACCAACTGGATTCAAACCACTGCAACAACCAACTGGACTCAAACAACCGCAACAACCAACTGGACTCAAACCACCGCAACAACCAACTGGAGTCAAACCACTGCAACAACCAACTGGATTCAAACCACCGCAACAACCAACTGTACTCAAACCACCGCACCAACCAACTGGATTCAATCCACCGCAACAACCAACTGGACTCAAACCACCGTACCAACCAACTGGATTCAAACCACCACACCAAACAACTGGACTCAACCCACCGCAACAACCAACTGGACTCAAACAACCGCAACAACCAACTGGACTCAAACCACCGCAACAACCAACTGGACTCAAATCACCGCATCAACCAACAGGACTCAAACAACCGCAACAACCAACTGGACTCAAACAACCGCAACAACCAACTGGACCCAAACCACCGCAACAACCAACTGGACTCAAACCACCACAACAACCAACTGGACTCAAAAAAACGCAACAACCAACTGGACTCAAGCCACCACAACAACCAACTGGACTCAAAAATCCGCAACAACCAACTGGACTCAAACAACCGCAACAACCAACTGGACTCAAACAACCGCAACAACCAACTGGACCCAAACCACCACAACAACCAACTGGACTCAAACCACCGCACCAACCAACTGGATTCAAACCACCACACCAAACAACTGGACTCAACCCACCGCAACAACCAACTGGACTCAAACAACCGCAACAACCAACCGGACTCAAACCACCGCAATAACCAACTGGACTCAATCAACCGCAACAACCAACTGCACTCAAAAAACCGCAACAACCAACTGGACTCAAACCACCACAACAACCAACTGGTCTCAAAAAACCGCAACAACCAACTGGACTCAAACAACCGCAACAACCAACTGGACTCCAACCCCGCAACAACCGACTGGATTCAAACCACCGCAACAACCAACTGGACCCAAACCACTGCAACAACCAACTGGCCCCAAACCACTGCAACAACCAACTGGACTCAAACCACCGCAACAACCAACTAGACTCAAACCACCGCAACAACCAACTGGACTCAAACCACTGCAACAACCAACTGGACTTAAACCACCACAACAACCAACTGGACTCAAACCACAGCAACAACCTACTGGATTCAAACCACCGCAACAACAAACTGGACTCAAACCACCGCAACAACCAACTGGACTCAAACCACTGCAACAACCAACTGGATTCAAACCACTGCAAGAACAAACTGGACTCAAACCACCGCAACAACCAACTGGATTCAAACCACCGCAACAACCAACAGGACTCAAACCAACGCACCAACCACCTGGACTCAAACCACCGCAACAACCAACTGGACTCAAACCACCACAAGAACCAGCTGGACTCAAACCACCGCAACAACCAACTGGACTCAAACCACCGCAACAACCAACTGGATTCAAACCACTGCAACAACCAACTGGACTCAAACCACCACAACCACCAACTGGACTCAATCAACCGCAACAACCAACTGGACTCAAACAACTGCAACAACCAACTGGACCCAAACCACCACAACAATCAACTGGACACAAAGCACCGCACCAACCAACTGGATTCAAACCACCACAACCACCAACTGGACTCAATCAACCGCAACAACCAACTGGACTCAAACCAATGCACCAACCAACTGGACTCAAACCGCCACAACAACAAACTGGACTCAAACCACCGCAACAACCAACTGGACTCAAACCACTGCAACAACCAAATGGACTCAAACCACCGCAACAACCAACTGGACTCAAACCACCGCAACAACCAACTGGATTCAAACCACTGCAACAACCAACTGGACTCAAACAACCGCAACAACCAACTGGACTCAAACCACCGCAACACCAAACTGGAGTCAAACCACCGCAACAACCAACTGGATTCAAACCACCGCAACAACCAACTGGACTCAAACCACTGCAACCACCAACTGGACTCAAACCACCGCAACAACCAACTGGACTCAAACCACCGCAACAACCAACTGGACTCAAAAAACCGCAACAAACAACTGGACTCAAACAACCGCAACAACCAACTGGACTCAAACAACCGCAACAACCAACTGGTCCCAAACCACCACAACAACCAACTGGACTCAAACCACCGCACCAACCAACTGGCTCAAACAACCGCAACAACCAACTGGACTCAAACAACCGCAACAACCAACTGGACCCAAACCACCACAATAACCAACTGGACTCAAACCACCGCACCAACCAACTGGATTCAAACCACCACATCAAACAACTGGACTCAACCCACCGCAACAACCAACTGGACTCAAACCACCACAACAACCAAATGGACTCAAAAAACCGCAACAACCAACTGGACTCAAACCACCACAACAACCAACTGGACTCAAAAAACCGCAACAACCAACTGGACTCAAACAACCGCAACAACCAACTGGACTCAAACAACCGCAACAACCAACTGGACCCAAACCACCACAACAACCAACTGGACTCAAACCACTGCACCAACCAACTGGATTCAAACCACCACACCAAACAACTGGACTCAACCCACCGCAACAACCAACTGGACTCAAACAACCGCAACAACCAACTGGACTCAAACCACCGCAACAAACAACTGGACTCAAACAACCGCAACAACCAACTGGACTCAAACAACCGCAACAAACAACTGGACTCAAACAACCGGAACAACCAACTGGACTCAAACCACCGCAACAACCAACTGGATTCAAACCATCACAACAACCAACTGGACCCAAACGACCGCAACAACCAACTGGACTCAAACCACCGCACCAACCAACTGCACTCAAAAAACCGCAAAAACCAACTGGACTCAAACAACCGCAACAACCAACTGGACTCAAACAACCGCAACAACCAACTGGACCCAAACCACCGCAACAACCAACTGGACTCAAACCAACACAACAACCAACTGGACTCAAACCACCGCAACAACCAACTGGACTCAAAGCACCGCAACAACCAACTGGACTCAAAAAACCGCAACAACCAAGTGGACTCAAACCACCGCACCAACCAACTGGACTCCAGCCGCCACAACAACAAACTGGACTCAACGCACCGCAACAACCAACTGGACTCAAACCACCGCAACAACCAACTGGACTCAAACCACCGCAACAACCAACTGGACTCAAACCACCACAACAAGCAACTGGACTCAAACCACCGCAACAACCAACTGGACTCAAACCACCGCAACAACCAACTGGACTCAAAGCACCGCACCAACCAACTGGATTCAATCCAACGCAACAACCAACAGCACTCAAACAACCGCAACAACCAACTGGACTCAAACCACCGCACCAACCAACTGGACTCAAACCACCGCACCAACCAACTGCACTGAAAAAACCGCAACAACCAACTGGACTCCAACCACCGCACCAACCAACTGCACTCAAAAGACCTCATCAACCAACTGGACTCAAACCACCGCACCAACCAACTGGACTCAAACAACCGCAACAACTAACTGGACTCAAACCACCGCAACAACCAACTGGACTCAAGGCACCACAACAACCAACTGGACTCAAACAACCGCAATAACCAACTGGACCCAAACCACCACGACAACCAACTGGACTCAAACCACCGCACCAACCAACTGGACTCAAACCGCCACAACAACAAACTGGACTCAAACCACCGCACCAACCAACTGGACTCAAACCACCGCAACAACCAACTGGACTCAAACCACCGCAACAACCAACTGGATTCAAACCACTGCAACAACCAACTGGACTCAAACAACTGCAACAACCAACTGGATTCAAACCACCGCAACAACCAACTGGAGGCAAACCACCGCAACAACCAACTGGATTGAAACCACCGCAACAACCAACTGGACTCAAACCACTGCAACAACCAACTGGACTCAAACCACCGCAACAACCAACTGGACTCAAACCACCGCAACAACCAACTGGATTCAAACCACTGCAACAACCAACTGGACTCAAACAACCGCAACAACCAACTGGACTCAAACCACCGCAACAACCAACTGGAGTCAAACCACCGCAACAACCAACTGGATTCAAACCACCGCAACAACCAACTGTACTCAAACCACCGCACCAACCAACTGGATTCAATCCACCGCAACAACCAACTGCACTCAAACAACCGCGACAACCAACTGGACTCAAATCACCGCACCAACCAACTGCACTCAAAAAACCGCAACAACCAACTGGACTCAAACCACCGCAACAACCAACTGGACTCAATCAACCGCACCAACCAACTGCACTCAAAAAACCGCAACAACCAACTGGACCCAAACCACCACAACAATCAACTGGACACAAAGCACCGCACCAACCAACTGGATTCAAACCACCACAACCACCAACTGGACTCAATCAACCGCAACAACCAACTGGACTCAAACCAATGCACCAACCAACTGGACTCAAACCGCCACAACAACAAACTGGACTCAAACCACCGCAACAACCAACTGGACTCAAACCACTGCAACAACCAAATGGACTCAAACCACCGCAACAACCAACTGGACTCAAACCACCGCAACAACCAACTGGATTCAAACCACTGCAACAACCAACTGGACTCAAACAACCGCAACAACCAACTGGACTCAAACCACCGCAACAACAAACTGGAGTCAAACCACCGCAACAACCAACTGGATTCAAACCACCGCAACAACCAACTGGACTCAAACCACTGCAACAACCAACTGGACTCAAACCACCGCAACAACCAACTGGACTCAAACCACCGCAACAACCAACTGGAGTCAAACCACCGCAACAACCAACTGGATTCAAACCACCGCAACAACCAACTGTACTCAAACCACCGCACCAACCAACTGGATTCAATCCACCGCAACAACCAACTGCACTCAAACAACCGCTACAACCAACTGGACTCAAACCAGCGCACCAACCAACTGTACTCAAAAAACCGCAACAACCAACTGGACTCAAACCACCGCAACAACCAACTGGACTGAAACCACCGCACCAACCAACTGGACTCAAAAAACCGCAACAACCAACTGGACTCAAACCACCACAACAACCAACTGGACTCAAAAAACCGCAACAAACAACTGGACTCAAACAACCGCAACAACCAACTGGACTCAAACAACCGCAACAAACAACTGGTCCCAAACCACCACAACAACCAACTGGACTCAAACCACCGCACCAACCAACTGGCTCAAACAACCGCAACAACCAACTGGACTCAAACAACCGCAACAACCAACTGGACCCAAACCACCACAATAACCAACTGGACTCAAACCACCGCACCAACCAACTGGATTCAAACCACCACATCAAACAACTGGACTCAACCCACCGCAACAACCAACTGGACTCAAACCACCACAACAACCAAATGGACTCAAAAAACCGCAACAACCAACTGGACTCAAACCACCACAACAACCAACTGGACTCAAAAAACCGCAACAACCAACTGGACTCAAACAACCGCAACAACCAACTGGACTCAAACAACCGCAACAACCAACTGGACCCAAACCACCACAACAACCAACTGGACTCAAACCACTGCACCAACCAACTGGATTCAAACCACCACACCAAACAACTGGACTCAACCAACCGCAACAACCAACTGGACTCAAACAACCGCAACAACCAACTGGACTCAAACCACCGCAACAAACAACTGGACTCAAACAACCGCAACAACCAACTGGACTCAAACAACCGCAACAAACAACTGGACTCAAACAACCGGAACAACCAACTGGACTCAAACCACCGCAACAACCAACTGGATTCAAACCATCACAACAACCAACTGGACCCAAACGACCGCAACAACCAACTGGACTCAAACCACCGCACCAACCAACTGCACTCAAAAAACCGCAAAAACCAACTGGACTCAAACAACCGCAACAACCAACTGGACTCAAACAACCGCAACAACCAACTGGACCCAAACCACCGCAACAACCAACTGGACTCAAACCAACACAACAACCAACTGGACTCAAACCACCGCAACAACCAACTGGACTCAAACCACCGCAACAACCAACTGGATTCAAACCACTGCAACAACCAACTGGACTCAAAGCACCGCAACAACCAACTGGACTCAAACCACCGTACCAACCAACTAGACTCAAACCACCGCAACAACCAACTGGACTCAAGCCACCGCACCAACAAACTGCACTCAAAAAACCGCAACAACCAAGTGGACTCAAACCACCGCACCAACCAACTGGACTCCAGCCGCCACAAAAACAAACTGGACTCAACGCACCGCAACAACCAACTGGACTCAAACCACCGCAACAACCAACTGGACTCAAACCACCGCAACAACCAACTGGACTCAAACCACCACAACAAGCAACTGGACTCAAACCACCGCAACAACCAACTGGACTCAAACCACCGCAACAACCAACTGGACTCAAAGCACCGCACCAACCAACTGGATTCAATCCAACGCAACAACCAACTGCACTCAAACAACCGCAACAACCAACTGGACTCAAACCACCGCACCAACCAACTGGACTCAAACCACCGCACCAACCAACTGCACTCAAAAAACCGCAACAACCAATTGGACTCCAACCACCGCACCAACCAACTGCACTCAAAAGACCTCAACAACCAACTGGACTCAAACCACCGCACCAACCAACTGCACTCAAAAAACCGCAACAACCAACTGGACTCAAACCACCGCACCAACCAACAGGAGTCAAACAACCGCAACAACCAACTGGACTCAAACCACCGCAACAACCAACTGGACTCAAACCACCGCACCAACCAACTGCACACAAAAAACTGCAACAACCAACTGGACTCAAACCACCGCACCAACCAACTGGACTCAAACAACCGCAACAACTAACTGGACTCAAACCACCGCAACAACCAACTGGACTCAAGGCACCACAACAACCAACTGGACTCAAACAACCGCAATAACCAACTGGACCCAAACCACCACGACAACCAACTGGACTCAAACCACCGCACCAACAAACTGGACTCAAACCGCCACAACAACAAACTGGACTCAAACCACCGCACCAACCAACTGGACTCAAACCACCGCAACAACCAACTGGACTCAAACCACCGCAACAACCAACTGGATTCAAACCACTGCAACAACCAACTGGACTCAAACAACCGCAACAACCAACTGGATTCAAACCACCGCAACAACCAACTGGAGGCAAACCACCGCAACAACCAACTGGATTGAAACCACCGCAACAACCAACTGGACTCAAACCACTGCAACAACCAACTGGACTCAAACCACCGCAACAACCAACTGGACTCAAACCACCGCAACAACCAACTGGATTCAAACCACTGCAACAACCAACTGGACTCAAACAACCGCAACAACCAACTGGACTCAAACCACCGCAACAACCAACTGGAGTCAAACCACCGCAACAACCAACTGGATTCAAACCACCGCAACAACCAACTGTACTCAAACCACCGCACCAACCAACTGGATTCAATCCACCGCAACAACCAACTGCACTCAAACAACCGCGACAACCAACTGGACTCAAATCACCGCACCAACCAACTGCACTCAAAAAACCGCAACAACCAACTGGACTCAAACCACCGCAACAACCAACTGGACTGAAACCACCGCACCAACCAACTGCACTCAAAAAACCGCAACAACCAACTGGACTCAAACCACCACAACAACCAACTGGACTCAAAAAACCGCAACAACCAACTGGACTCAAACAACCGCAACAACCAACTGGACTCAAACAACCGCAACAACCAACTGGACCCAAACCACCACAACAACCAACTGGACTCAAACCACCGCACCAACCAACTGGACTCAAACAACCGCAAAAACCAACTGGACTCAAACCACCGCAACAACCAACTGGACTCAAACCACCGCACCAACCAACTGGACTCAAACAACCGCAACAACCAACTGGACTCAAACAACTGCAACAACCAACTGGACCCAAACCACCGCAACAACCAACTGGACTCAAACCACCACAACAACCAACTGGACTCAAAAAACGGCAACAACCAACTGGACTCAAACCACCAGAACAACCAACTGGACTCAAAAAACCGCAACAACCAACTGGACTCAAACAACCGCAACAACCAACTGGACTCAAACAACCGCAACAACCAACTGGACCCAAACCACCACAACAACCAACTGGACTCAAACCACCGCACCAACCAACTGGATTCAAACCACCACATCAAACAACTGGACTTAACCCACCGCAACAACCAACTGGACTCAAACAACCGCAACAACCAACTGGACTCAAACCACCGCAACAACCAACTGGACTCAATCAACCGCAACAACCAACTGCACTCAAAAATCCGCAACAAGCAACTGGACTCAAACCACCACAACAACCAACTGGACTCAAAAAACCGCAACAACCAACTGGACTCAAACAACCGCAACAAACAACTGGACTCAACCAACCGCAACAACCAACTGGACTCAAACAACCGCAACAACCAACTGGACTCAAACCACCGCAACAAACAACTGGACTCAAACAACCGCAACAACCAACTGGACTCAAACAACCGCAACAAACAACTGGACTCAAACAACCGGAACAACCAACTGGACTCAAACCACCGCAACAACCAACTGGACTCAAACCACTGCACCAACCAACTGGATTCAAACCACCACACCAAACAACTGGACTCAACCAACCGCAACAACCAACTGGACTCAAACAACCGCAACAACCAACTGGACTCAAACCACCGCAACAAACAACTGGACTCAAACAACCGCAACAACCAACTGGACTCAAACAACCGCAACAAACAACTGGACTCAAACAACCGGAACAACCAACTGGACTCAAACCACCGCAACAACCAACTGGATTCAAACCATCACAACAACCAACTGGACCCAAACGACCGCAACAACCAACTGGACTCAAACCACCGCACCAACCAACTGCACTCAAAAAACCGCAAAAACCAACTGGACTCAAACAACCGCAACAACCAACTGGACTCAAACAACCGCAACAACCAACTGGACCCAAACCACCGCAACAACCAACTGGACTCAAACCAACACAACAACCAACTGGACTCAAACCACCGCAACAACCAACTGGACTCAAACCACCGCAACAACCAACTGGATTCAAACCACTGCAACAACCAACTGGACTCAAAGCACCGCAACAACCAACTGGACTCAAACCACCGTACCAACCAACTAGACTCAAACCACCGCAACAACCAACTGGACTCAAGCCACCGCACCAACAAACTGCACTCAAAAAACCGCAACAACCAAGTGGACTCAAACCACCGCACCAACCAACTGGACTCCAGCCGCCACAAAAACAAACTGGACTCAACGCACCGCAACAACCAACTGGACTCAAACCACCGCAACAACCAACTGGACTCAAACCACCGCAACAACCAACTGGACTCAAACCACCACAACAAGCAACTGGACTCAAACCACCGCAACAACCAACTGGACTCAAACCACCGCAACAACCAACTGGACTCAAAGCACCGCACCAACCAACTGGATTCAATCCAACGCAACAACCAACTGCACTCAAACAACCGCAACAACCAACTGGACTCAAACCACCGCACCAACCAACTGGACTCAAACCACCGCACCAACCAACTGCACTCAAAAAACCGCAACAACCAATTGGACTCCAACCACCGCACCAACCAACTGCACTCAAAAGACCTCAACAACCAACTGGACTCAAACCACCGCACCAACCAACTGCACTCAAAAAACCGCAACAACCAACTGGACTCAAACCACCGCACCAACCAACAGGAGTCAAACAACCGCAACAACCAACTGGACTCAAACCACCGCAACAACCAACTGGACTCAAACCACCGCACCAACCAACTGCACACAAAAAACTGCAACAACCAACTGGACTCAAACCACCGCACCAACCAACTGGACTCAAACAACCGCAACAACTAACTGGACTCAAACCACCGCAACAACCAACTGGACTCAAGGCACCACAACAACCAACTGGACTCAAACAACCGCAATAACCAACTGGACCCAAACCACCACGACAACCAACTGGACTCAAACCACCGCACCAACAAACTGGACTCAAACCGCCACAACAACAAACTGGACTCAAACCACCGCACCAACCAACTGGACTCAAACCACCGCAACAACCAACTGGACTCAAACCACCGCAACAACCAACTGGATTCAAACCACTGCAACAACCAACTGGACTCAAACAACCGCAACAACCAACTGGATTCAAACCACCGCAACAACCAACTGGAGGCAAACCACCGCAACAACCAACTGGATTGAAACCACCGCAACAACCAACTGGACTCAAACCACTGCAACAACCAACTGGACTCAAACCACCGCAACAACCAACTGGACTCAAACCACCGCAACAACCAACTGGATTCAAACCACTGCAACAACCAACTGGACTCAAACAACCGCAACAACCAACTGGACTCAAACCACCGCAACAACCAACTGGAGTCAAACCACCGCAACAACCAACTGGATTCAAACCACCGCAACAACCAACTGTACTCAAACCACCGCACCAACCAACTGGATTCAATCCACCGCAACAACCAACTGCACTCAAACAACCGCGACAACCAACTGGACTCAAATCACCGCACCAACCAACTGCACTCAAAAAACCGCAACAACCAACTGGACTCAAACCACCGCAACAACCAACTGGACTGAAACCACCGCACCAACCAACTGCACTCAAAAAACCGCAACAACCAACTGGACTCAAACCACCACAACAACCAACTGGACTCAAAAAACCGCAACAACCAACTGGACTCAAACAACCGCAACAACCAACTGGACTCAAACAACCGCAACAACCAACTGGACCCAAACCACCACAACAACCAACTGGACTCAAACCACCGCACCAACCAACTGGACTCAAACAACCGCAAAAACCAACTGGACTCAAACCACCGCAACAACCAACTGGACTCAAACCACCGCACCAACCAACTGGACTCAAACAACCGCAACAACCAACTGGACTCAAACAACTGCAACAACCAACTGGACCCAAACCACCGCAACAACCAACTGGACTCAAACCACCACAACAACCAACTGGACTCAAAAAACGGCAACAACCAACTGGACTCAAACCACCAGAACAACCAACTGGACTCAAAAAACCGCAACAACCAACTGGACTCAAACAACCGCAACAACCAACTGGACTCAAACAACCGCAACAACCAACTGGACCCAAACCACCACAACAACCAACTGGACTCAAACCACCGCACCAACCAACTGGATTCAAACCACCACATCAAACAACTGGACTTAACCCACCGCAACAACCAACTGGACTCAAACAACCGCAACAACCAACTGGACTCAAACCACCGCAACAACCAACTGGACTCAATCAACCGCAACAACCAACTGCACTCAAAAATCCGCAACAAGCAACTGGACTCAAACCACCACAACAACCAACTGGACTCAAAAAACCGCAACAACCAACTGGACTCAAACAACCGCAACAAACAACTGGACTCAAACAACCGGAACAACCAACTGGACCCAAACCACCACAACAACCAACTGGACCCAAACGACCACAACAACCAACTGGACTCAAACCGCCACAACAACAAACTGGACTCAAACCACCGCACCAACCAACTGGACTCAAACCACCGCAACAACCAACTGGACTCAAACCACCGCAACAACCAACTGGATTCAAACCACTGCAACAACCAACTGGACTCAAACAACCGCAACAACCAACTGGATTCAAACCACCGCAACAACCAACTGGAGGCAAACCACCGCAACAACCAACTGGATTGAAACCACCGCAACAACCAACTGGACTCAAACCACTGCAACAACTAACTGGACTCAAACCACCGCAACAACCAACTGGACTCAAACCACCGCAACAACCAACTGGATTCAAACCACTGCAACAACCAACTGGACTCAAACAACCGCAACAACCAACTGGACTCAAACCACCGCAACAACCAACTGGAGTCAAACCACCGCAACAACCAACTGGATTCAAACCACCGCAACAACCAACTGTACTCAAACCACCGCACCAACCAACTGGATTCAATCCACCACAACAACCAACTGCACTCAAACAACCGCGACAACCAACTGGACTCAAATCACCGCACCAACCAACTGCACTCAAAAAACCGCAACAACCAACTGGACTCAAACCACCGCAACAACCAACTGGACTGAAACCACCGCACCAACCAACTGCACTCAAAAAACCGCAACAACCAACTGGACTCAAACCACCACAACAACCAACTGGACTCAAAAAACCGCAACAACCAACTGGACTCAAACAACCGCAACAACCAACTGGACTCAAACAACCGCAACAACCAACTGGACCCAAACCACCACAACAACCAACTGGACTCAAACCACCGCACCAACCAACTGGACTCAAACAATCGCAAAAACCAACTGGACTCAAACCACCGCAACAACCAACTGGACTCAAACCACCGCACCAACCAACTGGACTCAAACAACCGCAACAACCAACTGGACTCAAACAACTGCAACAACCAACTGGACCCAAACCACCGCAACTACCAACTGGACTCAAACCACCACAACAACCAACTGGACTCAAAAAACCGCAACAACCAACTGGACTCAAACCACCAGAACAACCAACTGGACTCAAAAAACCGCAACAACCAACTGGACTCAAACAACCGCAACAACCAACTGGACTCAAACAACCGCAACAACCAACTGGACCCAAACCACCACAACAACCAACTGGACTCAAACCACCGCACCAACCAACTGGATTCAAACCACCACATCAAACAACTGGACTTAACCCACCGCAACAACCAACTGGACTCAAACAACCGCAACAACCAACTGGACTCAAACCACCGCAACAACCAACTGGATTCAATCAAGCGCAACAACCAACTGCACTCAAAAATCCGCAACAAGCAACTGGACTCAAACCACCACAACAACCAACTGGACTCAAAAAACCGCAACAACCAACTGGACTCAAACAACCGCAACAAACAACTGGACTCAAACAACCGGAACAACCAACTGGACCCAAACCACCACAACAACCAACTGGACCCAAACGACCACAACAACCAACTGGACTCAAACCACCGCACCAAACAACTGCACTCAAAAAACCGCAACAACCAACTGGACTCAAACAACCGCAACAACCAACTGGACTCAAACAACCGCAACAACCAACTGGACCCAAACCACCGCAACAACCAACTGGACTCAAACCACCACAACAACCAACTGGACTCAAACCACCGCAACAACCAACTGGACTCAAACCACCGCAACAACCAACTGGATTCAAACCACTGCAACAACCAACTGGACTCAAAGCACCGCAACAACCAACTGGACTCAAACCACCGCAACAACAAACTGCACTCAAAAAACCGCAACAACCAAGTGGACTCAAACCACCGCACCAACCAACTGGACTCAAACCGCCACAACAACAAACTGGACTCAACGCACCGCAACAACCAACTGGACTCAAACCACCGCAACAACCAACTGGACTCAAACCACCGCAACAACCAACTGGACTCAAACCACCACAACAAGCAACTGGACTCAAACCACCGCAACAACCAACTGGACTCAAACCACCGCAACAACCAACTGGACTCAAAACACCGCACCAACCAACTGGATTCAATCCACGCAACAACCAACTGCACTCAAACAACCGCAACAACCAACTGGACTCAAACCACCGCACCAACAAACTGGACTCAAACCACCGCACCAACCAACTGCACTCAAAAAACCGCAACAACCAACTGGACTCAAACCACCGCTCCAACCAACTGCACTCAAAAGACCTCAACAACCAACTGGACTCAAACCACCGCACCAACCAACTGCACTCAAAAAACCGCAACAACCAACTGGACTCAAACCACCGCACCAACCAACTGGACTCAAACAACCGCAACAACCAACTGGACCCAAACCACTGCAACAACCAACTGGACTCAAACCACCGCACCAACCAACTGCACTCAAAAAACCGCAACAACCAACTGGACTCAAACCACCGCACCAACCAACTGGACTCAAACAACCGCAACAACTAACTGGACTCAACCCACCGCAACAACCAACTGGACTCAAGGCACCACAACAACCAACTGGACTCAAACAACCGCAACAATCAACTGGACCGAAACCACCACGACAACCAACTGGACTCAAACCACCGCACCAACCAACTGGACTCAAACCGCCACAACAACAAACTGGACTCAAACCACCGCACCAACCAACTGGACTCAACCCACCGCAACAACCAACCGGACTCAAAGCACCGCAACAACCAACTGGACTCAAAGCACCGAAACAACAAACTGGACTCAAACCACTGCAACAACCAACTGGACGCAAAGCACCGCAACAACCAACTGGACTCAAACCACCACAACAACCAACTGGATTCAAACCACCGCACCAACCAACTGGACTCAAACCACCGCAACAACCAACTAGACTCAAACCACTGCAACAACCAACTGGACTCAGACCATCACAACAATCAACTGGACTCAAACCACCGCACCAACCAACTGGACTCAAACTACCGCAACAACCAACTGGATTTAAACCACCACAACGACCAACTGGATTCAAACCAACACAACATCCAACTGGACTCAATCCACCGCACCAACCAACTGGACTGAAACCGCCACAACAACAAACTGGACTCAAACCACCGCAACAACCAACAGCACTCAAACCGCCACAACAACAAACTGGACGCAAACCACTGCAACGACCAACTGGACTCAAACCGCCGCAACAACCAACTGGACTCAAACAACCGCAACAACCAACTGGACTCAAACAACCGCAACAACCAAATGGACCCAAACCACCACGACAACCAACTGGACTCAAACAACCGCAACAACCAACAGGACTCAAACAACCGCAACAACCAACTGGACTCAAATAACCGCAACAACCAACTGGACCCAAAGCACCACGACAACCAACTGGACTCAAACCACCGCACCAACCAACTGGACTGAAACCGCCACAACAACAAACTGGACTCAAACCACCGCAACAACCAACTGGACTCAAACCACCGCAACAACCAACTGGACTCAAACAACCGCAACAACCAACTGGACCCAAACCACCACAACAACCAACTGGACTCAAACCACCGCACCAACCAACTGGACTCAAACCGCCACAACAGCAAACTGGACTCAAACCACCACAACAACCAACCGGACTCAAACCACCGCAACAACCAACTGGACTCAAAGCACCGCAACAACTAACTGGACTCAAACCACCACAACAACCAATTGGACTCAAACCACCGCAACAACAAACTGGATTCAAACCACCGCAACAACCAACTGGAGTCAAACCACCGCAACAACCAACTGGACTGAAACCACCGCAACAACCAACTGGATTCAAACAACCACAACAACGAACTGGAATCAAACCACCGCAACAACCAACTGGACTCAAACCACCGCAATAACCAACTGGACTCATACCATCGCAACAACCAACTGGACTCAAACAACCGCAACAAACAACTGGACTCAAACCACCGCAACAACCAACTGGACTCAAACCACCGCAACAACCAACTGGACTCAAACCACCGCAACAACCAACTGGACTCAAACCACCGCAACAACCAACTGGACTCAAACTACCCCAACAACCAACTGGACTCAAACCACCACAACAACCAACTGGACTCAAACCACCGCACCAACCAACTGGAGTCAAACCACCGCAACAACCAACTGGATTCAAACAACCACAACAACCAACTGGACTCAAAACACCGCAACAACCAACTGGACTCAAACCACCGCAACAACCAACTGGACTCAAACCACCGCAACAACCAACTGGACTCAAACCAGCGCAACAACCAACTTGACTCAAACCACCGCAACAACCAACTGGACTCAAACCACCGCAACAACCAACTGGACTCAAACCACTGCAACAACCAACTGGACTCAAACCACCACAACAACCAACTGGACTCAAAAAACCGCAACAACCAACTGGACTCAAACAACCGCAACAAACAACTGGACTCAAACAACCGGAACAACCAACTGGACCCAAACCACCACAACAACCAACTGGACCCAAACGACCACAACAACCAACTGGACTCAAACCACCGCACCAAACAACTGCACTCAAAAAACCGCAACAACCAACTGGACTCAAACAACCGAAATAACCAACTGGACTCAAACAACCGCAACAACCAACTGGACCCAAACCACCGCAACAACCAACTGGACTCAAACCACCGCACCAACCAACTGGACTCAAACAACCGCAACAACTAACTGGACTCAAACCACCGCAACAACCAACTGGACTCAAGGCACCACAACAACCAACTGGACTCAAACAACCGCAACAACCAACTGGACCCAAACCACCACGACAACCAACTGGACTCAAACCACCGCACCAACCAACTGGACTCAAACCGCCACAACAACAAACTGGACTCAAACCACCGCACCAACCAACTGGACTCAACCCACCGCAACAACCAACCGGACTCAAAGCACCGCAACAACCAACTGGACTAAAAGCACCGAAACAACAAACTGGACTCAAACCACTGCAACAACCAACTGGACGCAAAGCACCGCAACAACCAACTGGACTCAAACAACCACAACAACCAACTGGACTCAAACCACCGCAACAACCAACTGGACTCAAACCATCACAACAATCAACTGGACTCAAACCACCGCAACAACCAACTGGATTCAAACCACCGCAACAACCAACTGGACTCAAACCATCACAACAACCAACTGGACTCAAACTACCGCAACAACCAACTGGATTTAAACCACCACAACGACCAACTGGATTCAAACCAACACATCATCCAACTGGACTCAATCCACCGCACCAACCAACTGGACTGAAACCGCCACAACAACAAACTGGACTCAAACCACCGCAACAACCAACTGGACTCAAACCACCGCAACAACCAACTGGACCCAAAGCACCACGACAACCAACTGGACTCAAACCACCGCACCAACCAACTGGACTGAAACCGCCACAACAACAAACTGGACTCAAACCACCGCAACAACCAACTGGACTCAAACCACCGCAACAACCAACTGGACTCAAACAACCGCAACAACCAACTGGACCCAAACCACCACAACAACCAACTGGACTCAAACCACCGCACCAACCAACTGGCCTCAAACCGCCACAACAGCAAACTGGACTCAAACCACCACAACAACCAACCGGACTCAAACCACCGCAACAACCAACTGGACTCAAAGCACCGCAACAACTAACTGGACTCAAACCACCACAACAACCAATTGGACTCAAACCACCGCAACAACAAACTGGATTCAAACCACCGCAACAACCAACTGGAGTCAAACCACCGCAACAACCAACTGGACTGAAACCACCGCAACAACCAACTGGATTCAAACAACCACAACAACGAACTGTAATCAAACCACCGCAACAACCAACTGGACTCAAACCACCGCAATAACCAACTGGACTCATACCATCGCAACAACCAACTGGACTCAAACAACCGCAACAAACAACTGGACTCAAACCACCGCAACAACCAACTGGACTCAAACCACCGCAACAACCAACTGGACACAAACCACCGCAACAACCAACTGGACTCAAACCACCGCAACAACCAACTGGACTCAAACTACCCCAACAACCAACTGGACTCAAACCACCACAACAACCAACTGGACTCAAACCACCGCACCAACCAACTGGAGTCAAACCACCGCAACAACCAACTGGATTCAAACAACCACAACAACCAACTGGACTCAAAACACCGCAACAACCAACTGGACTCAAACCACCGCAACAACCAACTGGACTCAAACCACCGCAACAACCAACTGGACTCAAACCAGCGCAACAACCAACTTGACTCAAACCACCGCAACAACCAACTGGACTCAAACCACCGCAACAACCAACTGGACTCAAACCACTGCAACAACCAACTGGACTCAAACCACCACAACAACCAACTGGACTCAAAAAACCGCAACAACCAACTGGACTCAAACAACCGCAACAAACAACTGGACTCAAACAACCGGAACAACCAACTGGACCCAAACCACCACAACAACCAACTGGACCCAAACGACCACAACAACCAACTGGACTCAAACCACCGCACCAAACAACTGCACTCAAAAAACCGCAACAACCAACTGGACTCAAACAACCGAAACAACCAACTGGACTCAAACAACCGCAACAACCAACTGGACCCAAACCACCGCAACAACCAACTGGACTCAAACCACCGCACCAACCAACTGGACTCAAACAACCGCAACAACTAACTGGACTCAAACCACCGCAACAACCAACTGGACTCAAGGCACCACAACAACCAACTGGACTCAAACAACCGCAACAACCAACTGGACCCAAACCACCACGACAACCAACTGGACTCAAACCACCGCACCAACCAACTGGACTCAAACCGCCACAACAACAAACTGGACTCAAACCACCGCACCAACCAACTGGACTCAACCCACCGCAACAACGAACCGGACTCAAAGCACCGCAACAACCAACTGGACTCAAAGCACCGAAACAACAAACTGGACTCAAACCACTGCAACAACCAACTGGACGCAAAGCACCGCAACAACCAACTGGACTCAAACAACCACAACAACCAACTGGACTCAAACCACCACAACAACCAACTGGATTCAAACCACCGCAACAACCAACTGGACTCAAACCATCACAACAATCAACTGGACTCAAACCACCGCAACAACCAACTGGATTCAAACCACCGCAACAACCAACTGGATTCAAACCACCGCAACAACCAACTGGATTCAAACCACCGCAACAACCAACTGGATTCAAACCACCGCAACAACCAACTGGACTCAAACTACCGCAACAACCAACTGGATTTAAACCACCACAACGACCAACTGGATTCAAACCAACACATCATCCAACTGGACTCAATCCACCGCACCAACCAACTGGACTGAAACCGCCACAACAACAAACTGGACTCAAACCACCGCAACAACCAACTGCACTCAAACCGCCACAACAACAAACTGGACGCAAACCACTGCAACGACCAACTGGACTCAAACAACCGCAACAACCAACTGGACCCAAACCACCACGACAACCAACTGGACTCAAACAACCGCAACAACCAACAGGACTCAAACAACCGCAACAACCAACTGGACTCAAACAACCGCAACAACCAACTGGACCCAAAGCACCACGACAACCAACTGGACTCAAACCACCGCACCAACCAACTGGACTGAAACCGCCACAACAACAAACTGGACTCAAACCACCGCAACAACCAACTGGACTCAAACCACCGCAACAACCAACTGGACTCAAACAACCGCAACAACCAACTGGACCCAAACCACCACAACAACCAACTGGACTCAAACTACCGCACCAACCAACTGGACTCAAACCGCCACAACAGCAAACTGGACTCAAACCACCGCAACAACCAACCGGACTCAAACCACCGCAACAACCAACTGGACTCAAAGCACCGCAACAACTAACTGGACTCAAACCACCACAACAACCAATTGGACTCAAACCACCGCAACAACAAACTGGATTCAAACCACCGCAACAACCAACTGGAGTAAAACCACCGCAACAACCAACTGGACTGAAACCACCGCAACAACCAACTGGATTCAAACAACCACAACAACGAACTGGAATCAAACCACCGCAACAACCAACTGGACTCAAACCACCGCAATAACCAACTGGACTCATACCATCGCAACAACCAACTGGACTCAAACAACCGCAACAAACAACTGGACTCAAACCACCGCAACAACCAACTGGACTCAAACCACCGCAACAACCAACTGGACTCAAACCACCGCAACAACCAACTGGACTCAAACCACCGCAACAACCAACTGGACTCAAACTACCGCATAAACCAACTGGACTCAAACCACCACAACAACCAACTGGACTCAAAACACCGCACCAACCAACTGGAGTCAAACCACCGCAACAACCAACTGGATTCAAACAACCACAACAACCAACTGGACTCAAAACACCGCAACAACCAACTGGACTCAAACCACCGCAACAACCAACTGGACTCAAACCACCGCAACAACCAACTGGACTCAAACCAGCGCAACAACCAACTTGACTCAAACCACCGCAACAACCAACTGGACTCAAACCACCGCAACAACCAACTGGACTCAAACCACTGCAACAACCAACTGGACTCAAACCACCACAACAACCAACTGGACTCAAAAAACCGCAACAACCAACTGGACTCAAACAACCGCAACAAACAACTGGACTCAAACAACCGGAACAACCAACTGGACCCAAACCACCACAACAACCAACTGGACCCAAACGACCACAACAACCAACTGGACTCAATCCACCGCACCAAACAACTGCACTCAAAAAACCGCAACAACCAACTGGACTCAAACAACCAAAACAACCAACTGGACTCAAACAACCGCAACAACCAACTGGACCCAAACCACCGCAACAACCAACTGGACTCAAACCACCACAACAACCAACTGGACTCAAACCACCGCAACAACCAACTGGACTCAAACCACCGCAACAACCAACTGGATTCAAACCACTGCAACAACCAACTGGACTCAAAGCACCGCAACAACCAACTGGACTCAAACCACCGTACCAACCAACTAGACTCAAACCACCGCAACAACCAACTGGACGCAAGCCACCGCACGAACAAACTGCACTCAAAAAACCGCAACAACCAAGTGGACTCAAACCACCGCACCAACCAACTGGACTCAAACCGCCACAACAACAAACTGGACTCAACGCACCGCAACAACCAACTGGACTCAAACCACTGCAACAACCAAGTGGACTCAAACCACCGCACCAACCAACTGGACTCAAACCGCCACAACAACAAACTGGACTCAACGCACCGCAACAACCAACTGGACTCAAACCACCGCAACAACCAACTGGACTCAAACCACCGCAACAACCAACTGGACTCAAACCACCACAACAAGCAACTGGACTCAAACCACCGCAACAACCAACTGGACTCAAACCACCGCAACAACCAACTGGACTCAAAGCACCGCACCAACCAACTGGATTCAATCCACGCAACAACCAACTGCACTCAAACAACCGCAACAACCAACTGGACTCAAACCACCCCACCAACAAACTGGACTCAAACCACCGCACCAACCAACTGCACTCAAAAAACCGCAACAACCAACTGGACTCAAACCACCGCACCAACCAACTGGACTCAAACAACCGCAACAACCAACTGGACTCAAACAACCGCAACAACCAACTGGACTCAAACAACCGCAACAACCAACTGGACTCAAACCACCGCAACAACCAACTGGACTCAAACCACCGCAACAACCAACTGGACTCAAACCACCGCACCAACCAACTGGACTCAAACAACCGCAACAACCAACTGGACTCAAACCACCGCAACAACCAACTGGACTCAAACCACCGCAACAACCAACTGGACTCAAGGCACCACAACAACCAACTGGACTCATACAACTGCAACAACCAACTGGACCCAAACCATCACGACAACCAACTGGACTCAAACCACCGCACCAACCAACTGGACTCAAACCGCCACAACAACAAACTGGACTCAAACCACCGCACCAACCAACTGGACTCAAACAACCGCAACAACCAACTGGACTCAAACCACCACAACAACAAACTGGACTCAAACCACCGCACCAACCAACTGGACTCAAACCACCGCAACAACCAACCGGACTCAAAGCACCGCAACAACCAACTGGACTCAAAGCACCGAAACAACAAACTGGACTCAAACCACCACAACAACCAACTGGACTCAAACCACCTCAACAACCAACTGGATTCAAACCACCGCAACAACCAACTGGATTTAAACCACCACAACAACCAACTGGATTCAAACCAACACAACATCCAACTGGACTCAAAGCACCGCAACAACCAACTGGACTGAAACCGCCACAACAACAAACTGGACTCAAACCACCGCAACAACCAACTGCACTCAAACCGCCACAACAACAAACTGGACGCAAACCGCCACAACAACAAACTGGACTCAAACCACCACAACAACCAACTGGACTCAAACAACCGCAACAACCAACTGGACTCAAACAACCGCAACAACCAACTGGACCCAAACCACCACAACAACCAACTGGACTCAAACAACCGCAACAACCAACAGGACTCAAACAAGCGCAACAACCAACAGGACTCAAATAACCGCAACAACCAACTGGACTCAAACAACCGCAACAACCAACTGGACCCAAAGCACCACGACAACCAACTGGACTCAAACCACCGCACCAACCAACTGGACTGAAACCGCCACAACAACAAACTGGACTCAAACCACCGCAACAACCAACTGGACTCAAACAACCGCAACAACCAACAGGACTCAAACAACCGCAACAACCAACTGGACCCAAACCACCACAACAACCAACTGGACTCAAACCACCGCACCAACCAACTGGACTCAAACCGCCACAACAACAAACTGGACTCAAACCACCGCAACAACCAACCGGACTCAAACCACCGCAACAACCAACTGGACTCAAACCACCGCAACAACCAACTGGAGTCAAACCACCGCAACAACCAACTGGACTCAAACCACCGCACCAACCAACTGGACTCAAACCACCGCAACAACCAACTGGATTCAAACCACCGCAACAACCAACTGGAGTCAAACCACCGCAACTACCAACTGGACTGAAACCACCGCAACAACCAACTGGATTCAAACAACCACAACAACCAACTGGAATCAAACCACCACAACAACCAACTGGACTCAAACCACCGCAACAACCAACTGGACTCATACCACCGCAACAACCAACTGGACTCAAACAACCGCAACAAACAACTGGACTCAAACCACCGCAACAACCAACTGGACTCAAACCACCACAACAACCAACTGGACCCAAACCACCGCAACAACCAACTGGACTCAAACCACCACAACAACCAACTGGACTCAAACCACCGCAACAACCAACTGGACTCAAACCACCGCAACAACCAACTGGATTCAAACCACTGCAACAACCAACTGGACTCAAAGCACCGCAACAACCAACTGGACTCAAACCACCGTACCAACCAACTAGACTCAAACCACCGCAACAACCAACTGGACGCAAGCCACCGCACGAACAAACTGCACTCAAAAAACCGCAACAACCAAGTGGACTCAAACCACCGCACCAACCAACTGGACTCAAACCGCCACAACAACAAACTGGACTCAACGCACCGCAACAACCAACTGGACTCAAACCACTGCAACAACCAAGTGGACTCAAACCACCGCACCAACCAACTGGACTCAAACCGCCACAACAACAAACTGGACTCAACGCACCGCAACAACCAACTGGACTCAAACCACCGCAACAACCAACTGGACTCAAACCACCGCAACAACCAACTGGACTCAAACCACCACAACAAGCAACTGGACTCAAACCACCGCAACAACCAACTGGACTCAAACCACCGCAACAACCAACTGGACTCAAAGCACCGCACCAACCAACTGGATTCAATCCACGCAACAACCAACTGCACTCAAACAACCGCAACAACCAACTGGACTCAAACCACCCCACCAACAAACTGGACTCAAACCACCGCACCAACCAACTGCACTCAAAAAACCGCAACAACCAACTGGACTCAAACCACCGCACCAACCAACTGGACTCAAACAACCGCAACAACCAACTGGACTCAAACAACCGCAACAACCAACTGGACTCAAACAACCGCAACAACCAACTGGACTCAAACCACCGCAACAACCAACTGGACTCAAACCACCGCAACAACCAACTGGACTCAAACCACCGCACCAACCAACTGGACTCAAACAACCGCAACAACCAACTGGACTCAAACCACCGCAACAACCAACTGGACTCAAACCACCGCAACAACCAACTGGACTCAAGGCACCACAACAACCAACTGGACTCAAACAACTGCAACAACCAACTGGACCCAAACCATCACGACAACCAACTGGACTCAAACCACCGCACCAACCAACTGGACTCAAACCGCCACAACAACAAACTGGACTCAAACCACCGCACCAACCAACTGGACTCAAACAACCGCAACAACCAACTGGACTCAAACCGCCACAACAACAAACTGGACTCAAACCACCGCACCAACCAACTGGACTCAAACCACCGCAACAACCAACCGGACTCAAAGCACCGCAACAACCAACTGGACTCAAAGCACCGAAACAACAAACTGGACTCAAACCACCACAACAACCAACTGGACTCAAACCACCTCAACAACCAACTGGATTCAAACCACCGCAACAACCAACTGGATTTAAACCACCACAACAACCAACTGGATTCAAACCAACACAACATCCAACTGGACTCAAAGCACCGCAACAACCAACTGGACTGAAACCGCCACAACAACAAACTGGACTCAAACCACCGCAACAACCAACTGCACTCAAACCGCCACAACAACAAACTGGACGCAAACCGCCACAACAACAAACTGGACTCAAACCACCACAACAACCAACTGGACTCAAACAACCGCAACAACCAACTGGACTCAAACAACCGCAACAACCAACTGGACCCAAACCACCACAACAACCAACTGGACTCAAACAACCGCAACAACCAACAGGACTCAAACAAGCGCAACAACCAACAGGACTCAAATAACCGCAACAACCAACTGGACTCAAACAACCGCAACAACCAACTGGACCCAAAGCACCACGACAACCAACTGGACTCAAACCACCGCACCAACCAACTGGACTGAAACCGCCACAACAACAAACTGGACTCAAACCACCGCAACAACCAACTGGACTCAAACAACCGCAACAACCAACAGGACTCAAACAACCGCAACAACCAACTGGACCCAAACCACCACAACAACCAACTGGACTCAAACCACCGCACCAACCAACTGGACTCAAACCGCCACAACAACAAACTGGACTCAAACCACCGCAACAACCAACCGGACTCAAACCACCGCAACAACCAACTGGACTCAAACCACCGCAACAACCAACTGGAGTCAAACCACCGCAACAACCAACTGGACTCAAACCACCGCACCAACCAACTGGACTCAAACCACCGCAACAACCAACTGGATTCAAACCACCGCAACAACCAACTGGAGTCAAACCACCGCAACTACCAACTGGACTGAAACCACCGCAACAACCAACTGGATTCAAACAACCACAACAACCAACTGGAATCAAACCACCGCAACAACCAACTGGACTCAAACCACCGCAACAACCAACTGGACTCATACCACCGCAACAACCAACTGGACTCAAACAACCGCAACAAACAACTGGACTCAAACCACCGCAACAACCAACTGGACTCAAACCACCACAACAACCAACTGAACTCAAACCACCGCAACAACCAACTGGACTCAAACCACCGCAACAACCAACTGGACTCAAACTACCCCAACAACCAACTGGACTCAAACCACCACAACAACCAACTGGACTCAAACCACCGCACCAACCAACTGGAGTCAAACCACCGCAACAACCAACTGGATTCAAACAACCACAACAACCAACTGGACTCAAAACACCGCAACAACCAACTGGACTCAAACCACCGCAACAACCAACTGGACTCAAACCACCGCAACAACCAACTGGACTCAAACCAGCGCAACAACCAACTGGACTCAAACCACCGCAACAACCAACTGGACTCAAACCACCGCAACAACCAACTGGACTCAAACCACCGCAACAACCAACTGGACTCAAACCACCTCAACAACCAACTGGACTCAAACAACCGCAACAACCAACTGGACTCAAACCACCGCAACAACCAACTGGACTCAAACCACCGCAACAACCTACTGGATTCAAACCACTACAACAACCAATTGGACTCAAACCACCACAACAACCAACTGGATTCAAACCACTACAACAACGAACTGGACTCAAACCACCGCAACAACCAACTGGACTCAAACTACCGCAACAACCAACTACACTCAAACCACCGCAACAACCAACTGGACTCAAACCACCACAACAACCAACTGGACTCAAACCACCACAACAACCAACTGGACTCAAACCACCGCAACAACCAACTGGACTCAAACCACCGCAACAACCAACTACACTCAAACCACCGCAACAACCAACTGGAATCAAACCACCACAACAACCAACTGGACTCAAACCACCACAACAACCAACTGGACTCAAACCACCGCAACAACCAACTGGACTCAAACCACCGCAACAACCAACTGGACTCAAACCACCGCAACAACCAACTGGACTCAAACCACTGCAACAACCAACTGCACTCAACACTGAAACAACCAACTGGGCTCAAACCACCGCAACAACCAACTGGACTGAAGCAAGACTTCATCTGGTGCGGGAAAGAAAAGACGCTCAGATAAATGAAAACCAGGGCCAGGATTCTGCATTTTTGAGACTGAGTGTTATCGGCAATGCAGCAATCATGGACTTTCACGGCTGCAAAGCTGGCGCCGCACCTGGACCGATTCAGCGACCTTTGAGGGGCTAGCGCCGGCACCACGTGGAACACAATCGATTCCAATGAAAAACGGCGTGGGGTTTGCCAGGTTCAAGATTGACACGCAGGAGTCTGACAAGCTGCAGCTGCATATACACACTTCACTCCCCACACTCACCATCCCAGCCAACAGGATGGCATTGGTTGCGCTGGAACAGGCCCATCCCGTTGATGGGTTGGCTGAGGCCAGAGGGTACATAGAGTAGCCTGGGGGGTGACCAACATAACTCGTGGCCCGAAGTTCACAATGAGCTGTTAGTGACCTGCGCAGCTGCATGGCTACCTTGCCGGCTGTGGCAATGGTGTGCCCACGGGAGGGTTTAAACTAGTATGGCAGGGGGTGGGCACAGGAGCAATAGGTCAGAAGGTGAGAGCATTGAGGGAGAACTAGGGAATAGGGACAGTGTGGCTCTGAGGCAGAGCAGACGGGGAGAAGTTGCTGAACACAGCGGGTCTGGTGGCCTGATGTGCATATGTTTTAATGCAAGGAGCATTACGGGTAAGGCAGATGAACTTAGAGCTTGGATTACTACTTGGAACTATGATGTTGTTGCCATTACAGAGACCTGGTTGAGGGAAGGGCAGGATTGGCAGCTAAACGTTCCAGGATTTAGATGTTTCAGGCGGGATAGAGGGGGATGTAAAAGGGGAGGCGGAGTTGCGCTACTTGTTCGGGAGAATATCACAGCTATACTGCGAGAGGACACCTCAGAGGGCAGTGAGGCTATATGGGTAGAGATCAGGAATAAGAAGGGTGCAGTCACAATGTTGGGGGTATACTACAGGCCTCCCAACAGCCAGCGGGAGATAGAGGAGCAGATAGGTAGACAGATTTTGGAAAAGAGTAAAAACAACAGGGTTGTGGTGATGGGAGACTTCAACTTCCCCAATATTGACTGGGACTCACTTCGTGCCAGGGGCTTAGACGGGGCGGAGTTTGTAAGGAGCATCCAGGAGAGCTTCTTAAAACAATATGTAAACAGTCCAACTAGGGAAGGGGCGGTACTGGACCTGGTATTGGGGAATGAGCCCGGCCAGGTGGTAGATGTTTCAGTAGGGGAGCATTTCGGTAACAGTGACCACAATTCAGTAAGTTTTAAAGTACTGGTGGACAAGGATAAGAGTGGTCCGAGGATGAATGTGCTAAATTGGGGGAAGGCTAATTATAACAATATTAGGCGGGAACTGAAGAACATAGATTGGGGGCGGATGTTTGAGGGCAAATCAACATCTGACATGTGGGAGGCTTTCAAGTGTCAGTTGAAAGGAATACAGGACCGGCATGTTCCTGTGAGGAAGAAAGATAAATACGGCAATTTTCGGGAACCTTGGATGACGAGTGATATTGTAGGCCTCGTCAAAAAGAAAAAGGAGGCATTTGTCAGGGCTAACAGGCTGGGAACAGACGAAGCCTGTGTGACATATAAGGAAAGTAGGAAGGAACTTAAGCAAGGAGTCAGGAGGGCTAGAAGGGGTCACGAAAAGTCATTGGCAAGTAGGGTTAAGGAAAATCCCAAGGCTTTTTACACGTACATAAAAAGCAAGAGGGTAGCCAGGGAAAGGGTTGGCCCACTGAAGGATAGGCAAGGGAATCTATGTGTGGAGCCAGAGGAAATGGGCGAGGTACTAAATGAATACTTTGCATCAGTATTCACCAAAGAGAAGGAATTGGTAGATGTTGAGTCTGGAGAAGGGGGTGTACATAGCCTGGGTCACATTGTGATCCAAAAAGACGAGGTGTTGGGTGTCTTAAAAAATATTAAGGTTGATAAGTCCCCAGGGCCTGATGGGATCTACCCCAGAATACTGAAGGAAGCTGGAGAGGAAATTGCTGAGGCCTTGACAGAAATCTTTGGATCCTCGCTGTCTTCAGGGGATGTCCCGGAGGACTGGAGAATAGCCAATGTTGTTCCTCTGTTTAAGAAGGGTAGCAAGGATAATCCCGGGAACTACAGGCCGGTGAGCCTTACTTCAGTGGTAGGGAAATTACTGGAGAGAATTCTTCGAGACAGGATCTACTCCCATTTGGAAGCAAATGGACGTATTAGTGAGAGGCAGCACGGTTTTGTGAAGGGGAGGTCGTGTCTCACTAACTTGATAGAGTTTTTCGAGGAGGTCACTAAGATGATTGATGCAGGTAGGGCAGTAGATGTTGTCTATATGGACTTCAGTAAGGCCTTTGACAAGGTCCCTCATGGTAGACTAGTACAAAAGGTGAAGTCACACGGGATCAGGGGTGAACTGGCAAGGTGGATACAGAACTGGCTAGGCCATAGAAGGCAGAGGGTAGCAATGGAGGGATGCTTTTCTAATTGGAGGGCTGTGACCAGTGGTGTTCCACAGGGATCAGTGCTGGGACCTTTGCTCTTTGTAGTATATATAAATGATTTGGAGGAAAATGTAACTGGTCTGATTAGTAAGTTTGCAGACGACACCAAGGTTGGTGGAATTGCGGATAGCGATGAGGACTGTCTGAGGATACAGCAGGATTTAGATTGTCTGGAGACTTGGGCGGAGAGATGGCAGATGGAGTTTAATCCGGACAAATGTGAGGTAATGCATTTTGGAAGGTCTAATGGAGGTAGGGAATATACAGTGAATAGTAGAACCCTCAAGAGTATTGAAAGTCAAAGAGATCTAGGAGTACAGGTCCACAGGTCATTGAAAGGGGCAACACAGGTGGAGAAGGTAGTCAAGAAGGCATACGGCATGCTTGCCTTCATTGGCCGGGGCATTGAGTATAAGAATTGGCAAGTCATGTTGCAGCTGTATAGAACCTTAGTTAGGCCACACTTGGAGTATAGTGTTCAATTCTGGTCGCCACACTACCAGAAGGATGTGGAGGCTTTAGAGAGGGTGCAGAAGAGATTTACCAGAATGTTGCCTGGTATGGAGGGCATAAGCTATGAGGAGCGATTGAATAAACTCGGTTTGTTCTCACTGGAACGAAGGAGGTTGAGGGGCGACCTGATAGAGGTATACAAAATTATGAGGGGCATAGACAGAGTGGATAGTCAGAGGCTTTTCCCCAGGGTAGAGGGGTCAATTACTAGGGGGCATAGGTTTAAGGTGAGAGGGGCAAGGTTTAGAGTAGATGTACGAGGCAAGTTTTTTACGCAGAGGGTAGTGGGTACCTGGAACTCGCTACCGGAGGAGGTAGTGGAAGCAGGGACGATAGGGACATTTAAGGGGCATCTTGACAAATATATGAATAGGATGGGAATAGAAGGATGCGGACCCAGGAAGTGTAGAAGATTGTAGTTTAGCCGGGCAGCATGGTCGGCACGGGCTTGGAGGGACGAAGGGCCTGTTCCTGTGCTGTACATTTCTTTGTTCTTTGTTTGTTCTTTACATGTCCAACCTGACCCCACAGCCCACCTCCTGGCCACCCCCCCCCCCCCACCGCAACCCCCCCTCGCCCTGGCAGACGCCCCCCCCGGCCAGCGGCACAATTCTCAGCAAACTGTGACGATGTTGGACACTTTCCGTACCCGCTCTCTCTCCCTCAGCAGCCACCACGCCATCGGGAACTCGGCCCACCGGACTGGGAGAATCCCGGGGGTCCCAGGGAGTACCGGGTCAGGCCCGCTAATGATATGCAAACAGTGTTTACTGTACGTGCATTCAGAATGCATTGATGTAGCTGTTGAGTTGACGGAGTATTGCGATTTGTTGTCAAATCGCCACCCGCCGCGATCTCAGCATCAGAACCAATCTCCGCCCAATTGCGTTTCCCGATTTTGGTGTCAGCCAAGGGAGAATCACGCCCCATGACTTTGAGGCCAGAGGACCATTGGTGGGCCTGGGTCCTCCGGTCCCCATAAAGCTAGTTGTAGCCACTCCCGCTTTCAACATTTACCCCCATCCCTTCATGTGAGATCTCACAGCTCCAGGGTCCCGGGTTCAATTCCGGCCTCGGGTGACCGTCTGTGTGGAGTTTGCATGTTCTCCCCGTGTCTGCGTGGGTTTTCTCCGGGTGCTCCGGTTTCCTCCCAAAGTCCAAAGATGTGCATATTAGGTGGATTGGACATAGAGGCACAGAGTCATAGATGTTTACAGCATGGAAACAGGCCCTTTGGCCCTGCTTGTCCATGTCGCCCAGTTTTATCAGTAAGCTAGTCATGGTAAATTGCCCTGAGTGTTCAAAAGGTTAGGTGGGGTTTCTGGGGTACAGGGATGGGGTGGAGATATGGGCTGAAGTACGGGGCTCTGTCCAAGGGCAGGTGCAGACTCGATGGGCCGAATGGCCTCCTTCTGCATTGTGAATTCTATGATTCTATGAACCATCTCTCTACCACCTACCCGTGAGGTGCTGATGTTCAACAGCTACCCAATTCTCCCAGGCTCCATCACTCTGCACCCTCTTCGCAAATGGAAAATGGAGCAATTATATTGAAATGCTACCTGAAGGTAAATAACCCCAGGCCTGAAACTGAGGCCATTGAACTCGTTTTGCACTTGCCCATCCCTGCCTACCTGACATCCCCTTTCTGTGTGATTAAGGGGAAATTAATACTCAGATCCAGAAAATGATTATTAAATAATCTATTAAATCAACTAATCGACTTAAACTTTTAATAGTAATTCACTGAATTTACCAATAATCCTGCACAGTGTCTGATGGTCGTTAATACCGTCCTTCAGACTATGTTGTGTAAACAGCTGGGATATTTAGCATTTTGGTAGCATGGCGCCATTCAGGAAAGGTTCTTTGCGGGCCACGCGGTGCCGATGGAGCCAGCATGTGAACGTTAGCCTATCAGGTGTTAAGATGCAGACCTGGCTCTTGGAGTTTGGTCATAGTTAGTTTGGGAGTCGAGGGGACTGGACATGTGTGGGATTGGACTGTTCTGTTTATAAAGTTCCTCTTTGTTAAATAAATGTGAATTAACCTTGCCTGGTCGCTTACCTTGCAAACAATAAACATCCTCTGTTGTTTGTCCATAGAATCACTCCCGAGACACTGTGAAGGAAAGCATGATTGAAATGCAGAAGCAGAAACTCAAGTATGAGCTTGTTGCGAAGGAAACACTTCAGAGAACAATCAAAGAGAAAATGGCCGTTGAAGAAATTTTGGCCAGTGCACAGGTAAGAGAGAAAGTTAAAGTCCAGAGCGATTGAGAGCTCATAGAATCCCTGAAGTACAGGAGGCCATTCAGCCCATCAAGTCTGCACCGACCCGACTTCCGGGTGCGGCGATGACCAGCTGAGTCGCACGTTTCGTCAGCTCCCGGTGAAACGGACTTTTGGGCTCTTGATAGGAACCCCAACGGCAATTTTGACGGCTAAAAACACTGTGCGGTAAACCAGAAGGGAATCCCCCCTGGAAAAGGATGAAAAAAGGAGGAGAAAGTGGCCGGATTGCAGTGGATCCTTTAGAACAGCGGCAAGGAAGGCAAGCAAAAACCAAGATGGCGTCGGAAGGTGGCAGTTTAACATGGGGCCCTGAACAACAAGAGTTCTTGAAATGCTGTGTGGAAGAGCTCAAAAAGGAAATGAAGAAAGAGCTGTTGGCCCCGATACTACAGGCGATCGAAGGGCTAAAGGAGGAACAAAAGACCCAGGAGCGGGAGCTTCGGGTCGTGAAGGCAAAGGCAGCCGAGAATGAGGACGACATACAGGGCCTGGTGGTGAAGACGGAGACGCATGAGGCACATCAGAAACGATGTGTGGAAAGGTTGGAGGCACTGGAGAACAACGCAAGGAGGAACAACCTGAGGATTCTTGGTCTTCCTGAAGGTGCGGAGGGAGCGGACGTCGGGGCATATGTGAGCACGATGCTGCACTTGTTAATGGGAGCGGAGGCCCCGGCGGGTCCGCTGGAGGTGGAGGGAGCATACCGAGTGATGGCGCGAGGACCGAGAGCAGGAGAAATTCCCAGAGCCATAGTGGTGAGATTCCTCCGTTTTAAGGATAGAGAAATGGTCCTTAGATGGGCAAGGAAAACTCGGAGCAGTAAATGGGAGAACGCGGTGATCCGCGTTGATCAAGACTGGAGTGCGGAGGTGGCGAGAAGGAGGGCGAGCTTTAATCGGGCCAAGGCGGTGCTTCATAAAAAGAAGATAAAATTTGGAATGCTGCAACCGGCAAGACTGTGGGTCACATATCGAGGGAGGCACCACTACTTTGAGACGGCGGATGAAGCGTGGACTTTTATTGTGGAAGAAAAACTGGAATGAGCGGGTTATTAAAAAGAACGTTTGAACAAAGTGGTGGGGCGAATGTGGGGGGCGAAGAGGGGGGTTAAAAAGGGGGGAAAGAGGAGTTTTATGTACTAATCCTGCGATGTGGTAACTTTTCTCTCTTCCACAGGTGGTGATGGGGGAGGAGGGGAGGTGGAGGAGATGGGGCGTTGGCCATTGGGGGCGGGGCCAAGGGAGAAGCGCGGGCTTGGTTCCCGCGCTATGATAATCATGGTGGGAATAGAGAAGCAGGAAGGAGGGGGCGTCGCACGGTGCGGGCCGAGGTCACGGGGGGAAGCCGAGGTCGGCCAGAGTTTGCTGACTTCTGGGAGCAACATGGGGGGAGTAATTACGCTAGCGGGGGATCTAGCGGGGGGGTGGGAGGGGCGAATTACTGGGTTGCTGCTGCTGGAGAGAGGGGGGAGCTGGTATGGGAGGGGATGGGCGGGGGGGGCACCGCCTGGGGGAGATACAGCTGCGTGGGAACCGGGTGAGGAGCTGGAAAAAGGGGATGGCTAATCGACAAGGGGGGGGTAGGAAGCCCCCCAACCCGGCTGATTACGTGGAACGTGAGAGGGCTGAACGGGCCGATAAAGAGGGCACGGGTACTCGCACACCTTAAGAAACTTAAGGCAGATGTGGTTATGTTACAGGAAACGCACCTGAAACTGATAGACCAGGTTAGGCTACGCAAAGGATGGGTGGGGCAGGTGTTCCATTCGGGGCTAGATGCGAAAAACAGGGGGGTGGCTATATTAGTGGGGAAGCGGGTAATGTTTGAGGCAAAGACTATAGTGGCGGATAACGGGGGCAGATACGTGATGGTGAGTGGCAAACTACAGGGGGAGACGGTGGTTTTGGTAAACGTATATGCCCCGAACTGGGATGATGCCAATTTTATGAGGCGGATGCTAGGACGCATTCCGGACCTAGAGATGGGAAAGCTGATAATGGGGGGAGATTTTAATACGGTGTTGGAACCAGGGCTGGATAGGTCGAAGTCCAGGACTGGAAGGAGGCCGGCAGCAGCCAAGGTACTTAAAGATTTTATGGAGCAGATGGGAGGTGTAGACCCGTGGAGATTTAGCAGACCTAGGAGTAAGGAGTTCTCGTTTTTCTCCTATGTCCATAAAGTCTACTCGCGAATAGACTTTTTTGTGCTGGGAAGGGCGTTGATCCCGATGGTGAGGGGAACGGAGTATACGGCTATAGCCATTTCGGATCACGCTCCACACAGGGTAGACTTGGAGATAGGGGAGGAAACAGGAGGGCGCCCACCCTGGAGAATGGACATGGGACTAATGGCAGATGAGGGGGTGTGTCTAAGGGTGAGGGGGTGCATTGAAAAGTACTTGGAACTCAATGATAATGGGGAGGTCCAGGTGGGAGTGGTCTGGGAGGCGTTGAAGGCGGTGGTTAGAGGGGAGCTGATATCAATAAGGGCACATAAAGGGAAGCAGGAGAGTAAGGAACGGGAGCGGTTGCTGCAAGAACCTTTGAGGGTGGACAGACAATATGCGGAAGCACCGGAGGAGGGACTGTACAGGGAAAAGCAAAGGCTACATGTAGAATTTGACTTGCTGACTACGGGCACTGCAGAGGCACAATGGAGGAAGGCACAGGGTGTACAGTACGAATATGGGGAGAAGGCAAGCAGGTTGCTGGCACACCAATTGAGGAAAAGGGGAGCAGCGAGGGAAATAGGGGGAGTGAGGGATGAGGAAGGAGAGATGGAGCGGGGAGCGGAGAGAGTGAATGGAGTGTTCAAGACATTTTATAAAAAATTATATGAAGCTCAACCCCCGGATGGGAGGGAGAGAATGATGGGCTTCTTGGATCGGCTGGAATTTCCCAAGGTGGAAGAGCAGGAAAGGGTGGGACTGGGAGCGCAGATCGAGGTAAAAGAAGTGGTGAAAGGAATTAGGAGCATGCAGGCGGGAAAGGCCCCGGGACCGGATGGATTCCCAGTCGAATTCTATAGAAAATATGTGGACTTGCTCGCCCCGGTATTGACGAGGACCTTTAATGAGGCAAAGGAAAGGGGACAACTGCCCCCGACTATGTCTGAAGCAACGATATCGCTTCTCTTAAAGAAGGAAAAGGACCCGCTACAATGCGGGTCCTATAGACCTATTTCCCTACTAAATGTAGATGCCAAGATCCTGGCCAAGGTAATGGCAATGAGAATAGAGGAATGTGTCCCGGGGGTGGTCCACGAGGACCAAACTGGGTTTGTGAAGGGGAGACAGCTGAACACGAATATACGGAGGCTGTTAGGGGTAATGATGATGGCCCCACCAGAGGGGGAAACGGAGATAGTAGTGGCGATGGATGCCGAGAAAGCATTTGATAGAGTGGAGTGGGATTATTTGTGGGAGGTGTTGAGGAGATTTGGTTTTGGAGAGGGGTATGTTAGATGGGTGCAGCTGTTGTATAGGGCCCCGATGGCGAGCGTGGTCACGAATGGACGGGGATCTGCATATTTTCGGCTCCATAGAGGGACAAGGCAGGGATGCCCTCTGTCCCCATTATTGCTTGCACTGGTGATTGAGCCCCTGGCGATAGCGTTGAGGGGTTCCAAGAAGTGGAGGGGAGTACTTAGAGGAGGAGAAGAACACCGGGTATCTTTGTATGTGGACGATTTGCTACTATACGTGGCAGACCCGGCGGAGGGGATGCCAGAAATAATGCGGATACTTGGGGAGTTTGGGGATTTTTCAGGGTATAAATTGAACATGGGGAAAAGTGAGTTGTTTGTGGTGCATCCAGGGGAGCAGAGTAGAGAAATAGAGGACCTACCGCTGAGGAAGGTAACAAGGGACTTTCGTTACCTGGGGATCCAGATAGCCAAGAATTGGGGCACATTGCATAGGTTAAATTTAACGCGGTTGGTGGAACAAATGGAGGAGGATTTCAAGAGATGGGATATGGTATCTCTGTCACTGGCAGGGAGGGTGCAGGCGGTTAAGATGGTGGTCCTCCCGAGATTCCTCTTTGTGTTTCAGTGCCTCCCGGTGGTGATCACGAAGGCTTTTTTTAAAAGGATCGAAAAGAGCATCATGGGTTTTGTGTGGGCCGGGAAGACCCCGAGAGTGAGGAAGGGATTCTTACAGCGTAGCAGGGATAGGGGGAGGCTGGTACTACCGAGCCTAAGTGAGTATTATTGGGCCGCTAATATTTCAATGGTGAGTAAGTGGATGGGAGAGGAGGAGGGAGCGGCGTGGAAGAGATTAGAGAGGGCGTCCTGTAGGGTGACTAGCCTACAGGCTATGGTGACAGCCCCATTGCTGTTCTCACCGAGGAACTACACCACAAGCCCGGTGGTGGGGGCTACACTGAAGATTTGGGGACAGTGGAGACGGCATAGGGGAAAGACTGGAGCCTTGGGGGGGTCCCCGATAAGAAACAACCATAGGTTTGCCCCGGGGGGAATGGATGGGGGATATGGAATGTGGCAAAGAGCAGGAATAACGCAACTGAAAGATCTGTTTGTGGATGGGAAGTTCGCGAGTCTGGGAGCGCTGACCGAGAAATATGGGTTGCCCCAAGGGAATGCATTCAGGTATATGCAACTGAGGGCTTTTGCGAGGCAACAGGTGAGGGAATTCCCGCAGCTCCCGACACAAGAGGTGCAGGACAGAGTGATCTCAAAGACATGGGTGGGGGATGGTAAGGTGTCAGAACTCTATAGGGAAATGAGGGACGAAGGGGAGACTATGGTAGATGAACTAAAAGGGAAATGGGAAGAAGAGCTGGGGGAGGAGATCGAGGATGGGCTGTGGGCAGATGCCCTAAGCAGGGTAAACACGTCGTCCTCGTGTGCCAGGCTAAGCCTGATTCAGTTTAAGCTATTACACAGGGCGCATATGACTGGAGCACGGCTCAGTAAATTTTTTGGGGTGGAGGATAGGTGTGCGAGGTGCTCGAGAAGCCCAGCGAATCATACCCATATGTTTTGGTCATGCCCGGCACTACAGGGGTTTTGGATGGGGGTGACAAAGGTGCTTTCAAAAGTAGTGGGGGTCCGGGTCGAACCAAGCTGGGGGTTGGCTATATTTGGGGTTGCACAAGAGCCGGGAGTGCAGGAGGCGAGAGAGGCCGATGTTTTGGCCTTTGCGTCCCTAGTAGCCCGGCGCAGGATATTGTTAATGTGGAAAGAAGCCAAGCCCCCGGGGGTGGAGACCTGGATAAATGACATGGCGGGGTTTATAAAGCTAGAGCGGATTAAGTTCGTTCTAAGGGGGTCGGCTCAAGGGTTCACCAGGCGGTGGCAACCGTTCGTCGAATACCTCGCAGAAAGATAGATGGAATGGAAAAAAGAAGGCAGCAGCAGCAGCCCAGGATCGGAGGGGGGGGGGGGGGGATTGGGGGGGGGGGGGGGGGGAGGAGGAACCAGAAGGACTCTCAGGGTTGTTAATATATACTGTATAATATGTATAGGTCGTTGCGACAGATAATTATATATTGGACTGTTAAATTATATTTTTGGAGAGTGTTACTTGTGATAAGGCAGTTGCCAATTAGGGTTAGTTTTCATTTTTGTTATTTATTATTTATTCATTTTTTGTTTATAAAATAGGTCATTGTTATTTGTGTTGTTATAATATTGTGTAAAGGATGCACAATGTACTGTGTTGGTTGACCAAAAATTTTCAATAAAGTATTTATTAAAAAAAAGTCTGCACCGACCCTTTGGATGTGCACTCTACCCGCACCCACTTCCCTCCTATCCCCGAAACCTAACCTGCACATTCCTAGACACGAAGGACAATTTAGAATGGCCAATCCACCTGACCTGCACATCGTTTGGGGCTTGGAGGAAACCCACGCCGACGCGGGGAGAAAGTGCAAACTCCACACAGACAGTCACCCGAGATCGGAATTGAACCTGGGACCCTTGTGCTGTGAGGCAGGAGTGCTAACCACTGTGCCATCGGGAGTCTCCGTCCCGCGCTCCCGCCTGCATTGGGAATCTCCGTCCCACGCTCCCGCCGGCCTCGGGAATCTCCGTCACGTGCTTCCACCGGCCTCGGGAATCTCCGGCCCGTGCTCCCGCTGGCATTGGGAATCTCCGTCCCGCGCTCCCGCCGGCATCAGGAATCTTTGTCCCGCGCTCCCGCCGGCATCGGGAATCTCCGTCCCGCGCTCCCGCCGGCATCAGGAATCTTCGTCCCGCGCTCCCGCCGGCATCGGGAATCTCCGTCCCGCGCTCCCGCCGGCATCAGGATTCTCCATCCCGCGCTCCCTCAGGCCTCGGGAATCTCCGTTCCGCGCTCCCGCCGGCATCGAGATTCTCCGTCCCGCGCTCCCTCCGGCCTCGGGAATCTCCGTTCCGCGCTCCCGTCGGCATCGGGAATCTCCGTCCCGTGCTCCCGCCGGCATCGGGAATCTCCGTCCCGCGCTCCCGTCGGCATCGGGAATCTCCAACCCGTTCTCCCGCCGGCATCGGGAATCTCCGCCCCGCGCTCCCGCCGGCATCGGGAATCTCCGTCCCGCGCTCCTGCCAGCATCGGGATTCTCCGTCCCGCGCTCCCGTCGGCATCGGGAATCTCCGCCCCGCGCTCCCGCCGGCATCGGGAATCTCCGTCCCGCGCTCCCGCCAGCATCGGGATTCTCCGTCCCGCGCTCCCGTCGGCATCAGGATTCTCCGTCCCGCGCTCCCGCCGGCATCGGGAATCTCCGTCCCGCGCTCGCGCTGGCATCGGGATTCTCCGTCCTGCACTCCACCCGGCATCGGGATTCTCCGTCCCGCGCTCCCGTCGGCATCAGGATTCTCCGTCCCGCGCTCCTGCCGGCATCGGGAATCTCCGTCCCGCGCTCCCGCTGGCATCGGGATTCTCCGTCCTGCACTCCACCCGGCATCGGGATTCTCCGTCCCGGCAGCCTGTGAATGGGGTTTCCCCTTGTGCGCACCTCCACTCCGTCGGGAAATCCGCCCATTGGGCGGGATTCTCCGCCAACGGGATTCTCCGTTTTGCCAGTGCCGGGGGGGTTTCCCGACGACGTGGGGCTACCCCACAATGGGAAACCACATTAACCAGCTTGCGTAACGGAGAATCCAGCCCATGTTTGATTTGATTTCCACATCTTCACATTAGCAAAGCACCAGTGGAGAGGGTAACAAGGTCAAATCATAGCCAGGAGGGCCTGAATTCATCAATACTTTACTAATCTCACCATTGATCCTCTTTGGAACAGTGGATTTGGAAGCTGGATAAATCCTGCCTGTTTGTGTTTGCAGAGATCACTGAGCGAAGCAGAAGGAGAATCCGCTCACTGGAAAGGGCAATGTGGTCGAGCTCAGGCAGATTGTGCTGAGCTGACCCTCAGACACCAGGAGACCACTGACCAATTACACATTTCCCAGGGCAAACTACAGGTATTTTAATGTCATAACATCAGTGATTTTAAAAATATGTCTGATTACAGAATTAGCTTAAATTTACAACATATAGAATTGATGAAATTGCGCTGTTTGACAAAGTGGAGATTTCCAAATTGTTGTTACTGAACATCCTTTGGCTTTAATAGGGGATGTGAGCATTGCTGGGCCAGCATTTATTGCACAGCCCTAATTGCCCTTGAACAGAATGGCTGTGACCCTATTTCAGGAGAAATCTAAGAGTTAACCACATGGGTGTGGGTCTGAAGTCACATGTCGGTCAGACCGGGTGGGGATGGCAGATTTCCTTCGCCCAAGAACATTAACTGCCCGACTGATGGTTTTTCACCTCAACTGTGGCACCTGGAGAGGGGCTGAATGGGGGGCAAGATCACGGAGACAGAGGGAGGTCAGAGGTTAAGTCACTCCACACACTCTCATACAGCTCTGATCAGATAGTTACCAATTAACAGTGCTCTGACTGTGAGATGTGGCAGGTCCGGGAGGCTTCCAGCGTCCTGGATGGCTTCATCTGCAGAAAGTGCACCCAACTGCAGCTCCTCACAGACCGCATGGTTCGGTTGGAGCAGCAATTGGATGCACTTAGGAGCATGCAGGTGGCAGAAAGCGTCATAGATCGCAGTTATGTAAGTGTGGTCACACCCAAGGTGCAGGCAGAGAAATGGGTGACCACCAGAAAGGGCAGGCAGTCAGTGCAGGAATCCCCTGTGGTTGTCCCCCTCTCGAACAGGTATACCCCTTTGGATACTGTCGGGGGGGATAGCCTATCAGGGGAAAACAGCAGCAGCCAGAGCAGTGGCACCACGGCTGGCTCTGATGTTCAGAAGGGAGGGTCAAAGCGCAGAAGAGTAATAGTTATAGGGGACTCTATAGTCAGGGGAACAGATAGGCGCTTCTGTGGACGTGAAAGAGACTCCAGGATGGTATGTTGCCTCCCTGGTGCCAGGGTCCAGGATGTCTCCGAACGGGTAGAGGGAATCCTGAAGGGGGAGGGCAAACAGGTAGAGGTCGTTGTACATATTGGTACTAACGACATAGGCAGGAAGAGGCATGAGGTCCTGCAGCAGGAGTTCAGGGAGCTAGGCAGAAAGTTAAAAGACAGGACCTCGAGGGTTGTAATCTCGGGATTACTCCCTGTGCCACGTGCCAGTGAGGCTAGAAATAGGAAGATAGAGCAGACAAACACGTGGCTAAACAGCTGGTGTAGGAGGGAGGGTTTCGGTTATCTGGACCACTGGGAGCTCTTCCGGGGCAGGTGTGACCTGTATAAGATGGACGGGTTGCATCTAAACCGGAGAGGCATAAATATCCTGGCCGCGAGATTTGCTAGTGTCACACGGGAGGGTTTAAACTAGTATGGCAGGGGGGTGGGCACGGGAGCAATAGGTCAGAAGGTGAGAGCGTTGAGGGAGAACTAGGGAATATGGACAGTGTGGCTCTGAGGCAGAGCAGACGGGGAGAAGTTGCTGAACACAGCGGGTCTGGTGGCCTGAAGTGCATATGTTTTAATGCAAGGAGCATTACGGGTAAGGCAGATGAACTTAGAGCTTGGATTAGTACTTGGAACTATGATGTTGTTGCCATTACAGAGACCTGGTTGAGGGAAGGGCAGGATTGGCAGCTAAACGTTCCAGGATTTAGATGTTTCAGGCGGGATAGAGGGGGATGTAAAAGGGGAGGCGGAGTTGCGCTACTTGTTCAGGAGAGTATCACAGCTATACAGCGAGAGGACACCTCAGAGGGCAGTGAGGCTATATGGGTAGAGATCAGGAATAAGAAGGGTGCAGTCACAATGTTGGGGGTATACTACAGGCCTCCCAACAGCCAGCGGGAGATAGAGGAGCAGATAGGTAGACAGATTTTGGAAAAGAGTAAAAACAACAGGGTTGTGGTGATGGGAGACTTCAACTTCCCCAATATTGACTGGGACTCACTTAGTGCCAGGGGCTTAGACGGGGCAGAGTTTGTAAGGAGCATCCAGGAGGGCTTCTTAAAACAATATGTAAACAGTCCAACTAGGGAAGAGGCGGTACTGGACCTGGTATTGGGGAATGAGCCCGGCCAGGTGGTAGATGTTTCAGTAGGGGAGCATTTCGGTAACAGTGACCACAATTCAGTAAGTTTTAAAGTACTGGTGGACAAGGATAAGACTGGTCCGAGGATGAATGTGCTAAATTGGGGGAAGGCTAATTATAACAATATTAGGCGGGAACTGAAGAGCATAGATTGGGGGCGGATGTTTGAGGGCAAATCAACATCTGACATGTGGGAGGCTTTCAAGTGTCAGTTGATAGGAATACAGGACAGGCATGTTCCTGTGAGGAAGAAAGACAAATACGGCAATTTTCGGGAACCTTGGATGACGAATGATATTGTAGGCCTCGTCAAAAAGAAAAAGGAGGCATTTGTCAGGGCTAAAAGGCTGGGAACAGACGAAGCCTGTGTGGCATATAAGGAAAGTAGGAAGGAACTTAAGCAGGGAGTCAGGAGGGCTAGAAGGGGTCATGAAAAGTCATTGGCAAATAGGGTTAAGGAAAATCCCAAGGCTTTTTACACTTACATAAAAAGCAAGAGGGTAGCCAGGGAAAGGGTTGGCCCACTGAAGGATAGGCAAGGGAATCTATGTGTGGAGCCAGAGGAAATGGGCGAGGTACTAAATGAATACTTTGCATCAGTATTCACCAAAGAGAAGGAATTGGTAGATGTTGAGTCTGGAGAAGGGGGTGTAGATAGCCTGGGTCACATTGTGATCCAAAAAGACGAGGTGTTGGGTGTCTTAAAAAATATTAAGGTAGATAAGTCCCCAGGGCCGGATGGGATCTACCCCAGAATACTGAAGGAGGCTGGAGAGGAAATTGCTGAGGCCTTGACAGAAATCTTTGGATCCTCGCTGTCTTCAGGGGATGTCCCGGAGGACTGGAGAATAGCCAATGTTGTTCCTCTGTTTAAGAAGGGTGGCAGGGATAATCCCGGGAACTACAGGCCGGTGAGCCTTACTTCAGTGGTAGGGAAATTACTGGAGAGAATTCTTCGAGACAGGATCTACTCCCATTTGGAAGCAAATGGACGTATTCGTGAGAGGCAGCACGGTTTTGTGAAGGGGAGGTCGTGTCTCACTAACTTGATCGAGTTTTTCGAGGAGGTCACTAAGATGATTGATGCAGGTAGGGCAGTAGATGTTGTCTATATGGACTTCAGTAAGGCCTTTGACAAGGTCCCTCATGGTAGACTAGTACAAAAGGTGAAGTCACACGGGATCAGGGGTGAACTGGCAAGGTGGATACAGAACTGGCTAGGCCATAGAAGGCAGAGGGTAGCAATGGAGGGATGCTTTTCTAATTGGAGGGCTGTGACCAGTGGTGTTCCACAGGGATCAGTGCTGGGACCTTTGCTCTTTGTAGTATATATAAATGATTTGGAGGAAAATGTAACTGGTCTGATTAGTAAGTTTGCAGACGACACAAAGGTTGGTGGAATTGCGGATAGCGATGAGGACTGTCTGAGGATACAGCAGGATTTAGATTGTCTGGAGACTTGGGCGGAGAGATGGCAGATGGAGTTTAACCTGGACAAATGTGAGGTAATGCATTTTGGAAGGGCTAATGCAGGTAGGGAATATACAGTGAATGGTAGAACCCTCAAGAGTATTGAAAGTCAAAGAGATCTAGGAGTACAGGTCCACAGATCACTGAAAGGGGCTACACAGGTGGAGAAGGTAGTCAAGAAGGCATACGGCATGCTTGCCTTCATTGGCCGGGGCATTGAGTATAAGAATTGGCAAGTCATGTTGCAGCTGTATAGAACCTTAGTTAGGCCACACTTGGAGTATAGTGTCCAATTCTGGTCGCCACACTACCAGAAGGATGTGGAGGCTTTAGAGAGGGTGCAGAAGAGATTTACCAGAATGTTGCCTGGTATGGAGGGCATAAGCTATGAGGAGCGATTGAATAAACTCGGTTTGTTCTCACTGGAACGAAGGAGGTTGAGGGGCGACCTGATAGAGGTATACAAAATTATGAGGGGCATAGACAGAGTGGATAGTCAGAGGCTTTTCCCCAGGGTAGAGGGGTCAATTACTAGGGGGCATAGGTTTAAGGTGAGAGGGGCAAAGTTTAGAGTAGATGTACGAGGCAAGTTTTTTACGCAGAGGGTAGTGGGTGCCTGGAACTCACTACCGGAGGAGGTAGTGGAGGCAGGGACGATAGGGACATTTAAGGGGCATCTTGACAAATATATGAATAGGATGGGAATAGAAGGATACGGACCCAGGAAGTGTAGAAGATTGTAGTTTAGTCGGGCAGTATGGTCGGCACGGGCTTGGAGGGCCGAAGGGCCTGTTCCTGTGCTGTACATTTCTTTGTTCTTTGTTCTTTGTAAACCAGGAGCCAAACCTAATAATGGGCCAGAGATTTCAGGATGGTTCATTGTGCAGGCAAACACAGGCTTACGCGCGCGACGCGGCATGGCATGATTTTCAGTGGTAAGTTCTCAGTTTGAGACCTTCCCCACCCCCGCCAGTGATGTAATCAGGTTCATGCCCAGAATTTAAATGTATTGTAATCATTACATGCTTAACACCGTTGCTGTCGACGCATTGGTTGTTTCTCCTGCCCAACCAGTGTGAGTCGATACTGGTTTTGATAACGAGTCGTGATGACCACACCAGGGGTGCTGAGAGGAGTATGCCCCCTGGTGTTGACGGACTTGGCAGAGCACTACCGCCTAGCACCCTGCCAGTGCTGACCTCGCTGTGACAGGTTGGCAATGCTGGGGGCGGGTTCTGTGTGTCGTCTGATTGGGGTTACTTCCTTTCTGTGTTGGCGGGGGGGGGGGCTATGTATGGTGAGGGACGGCTTGTGCCTGCATTCGGGGTCAGGGGGTGGCGAAGACCATGAGGGGTCCTGCCAATGCTGGCGAAAGGGTGGGGGGTCAGGTCATCCTGATGCTTGCCTGGTGTGGGGGGAGAGTCCGGACCTAGTTATTTAACTGCCTTTGCCTTTCATCAATAAACCCCTCGGATAACTACCGGAAGCCTCCAATGTGTCTGCAGCACCACATTGGTGACAAGGCCAAAACATTTCAATTGCAGCTGACAGTTGTCGTGGATCGAGGGGGAAAGAAGGAAACAGAAAAACTCCAGCAAGAGTTGGAATCACTTAAACCAGGAGTGGGAATGATTATCATTGGGAAACAAGACCCCTTTGGTCAAGGGGTTGATTTATGGAGTCAGTACATCGTACGGCTCAGTTTTCTCTTTACCGTGAATAAGACCACAGATGAGGACGGCAGAAGGTGATACTTTTGCCGGTCCAGACATATCATTTTATTCGGAACCTCACGTCCTCGGATGCACCAAACTCGAAGGCCTTTGATCAGACAATGAAATTGGTCAAAGAACATTTCAACCCATTGCTTTCGGTTATCCTCCAACGTTATAAGTTTATCTCTGCAGTGAGGGGCCATGAAGCGTCTGTCTCAGCTTCATAGCCAGACTGAACACTATGAGTTCAGACCACATTCAGCGCCATGTTGCGCAACCAGCTGGTTTGTAGGGTCCAGAGCCTTAATATCCAGAAGAAGCTAGTGGTAGAAATCACAATCATGTTGGAGAAAGCGATCGAGTTGCTCAGGTGACAGAGTTGTGGTAGTCACCACTTTTGTATTATATTGTATATATGGGTATTACGGTAAGGCCCCTGTACTACAGGTACGGGGGTAGATCTCTGCCTGCTGGCTCCGCCCAGGAGGCGGAGTATAAATGTGTGTGCTCTCCGAACAGCAGCCATTTCATAAGCTGCTGTAGGAGGCCACACATCTCTGTGTAATAAAACCTCGATTACTCTCTACTCTCGTCTCGTCATAATTGATAGTGCATCAAGAGTGAGCCGAAAAAGGGGCCATGGAGCTTCAAAGCATGTCTAAAGGGGAGGTTAACCTAGTACGGGGCAGTATGGCCCCGAGGTCTGCGGCGGATCGACAGACACGGCTCAGAGCCAGACACGGTCCTCGGGACAGGACTCAAACCCAAGGAACGGGAAGAAATTGGAGCCTCAAACCCAATCTGAGGTGAACTGCTATCACTGCAGGAGGGTTGTCATACCAAGGAGACCTGCTATGTTCAGGAGTTCATGTGCTTCCATTGCTACTGAAGTGGGCATGCTTCAGCACATTGTCGAGTGTCAATGTAAAATAAACCAGCAGCAGTCCACAACACCGTGGAACATATTGGAGAAGAGTTGTTGAGAAGAGAATGTGACGCATTGGCTGAATGCAGTCCAATTGAATAAAACGGCTCAGCTTAAAATTGCCTTAAGGGTAAATGGCAAACCCATAAAAATGGAAGTCGACACAGGGGCTTCGGTGACTGGAGTGGGTGGACAGACCTTTCAATATCTGTCTTCAGGAACACAGGGCTAGATTCTTCGCAGCCCCGCACCGCAATCGCGTTTGGCTCGGGGGCGGAGAATTCACTTTCACGCCGTAATTGGGCCCGGCGCTGGTTGGCGATTCTCTGGGACCCGAGAATCTGCGTGACCACGGAGTACGCCGCGCGGCTGGGGGCCCATTGACAGAGGACCGCCCAGCAATCCTCCGCTCCCGACTGGCTGAATTCCCGACGGCGTGGAACGAATCACCTATTGCCGGTCAGGATGCTGGCGTGGCGACTGGGGACTCAGTCCGCGGCCGCCCTAGTCGGGGGCAGGGGGGACCGGACACCGCGGGGGGGGTGCCCTTATAGGCGGTCCGGGGTTAGATCTCCATGGTTTGACGCTTGGTCACGCGGCCGATCGGGGGGATTCTCATTTTTACACCTGGCTCCGCGGTCTGAGTCCACCATCGCGCTCGGCGCAGCCGCTGGAGGCCGCCGCCGTGCACATGCGCGGACTCCAAACCAGAAGTGCGGGGCCCGTATCCGCAGCTAAAGCTGTGGGATTTATTCCGGGTCTCTGCTAGCCCCCTGCAGGGTATTGAATTAGCTCAACCTGCTTCTCGGAGTTTCTGGAGTAAAACTCCACTGTTTTCACGCCGGCGTGGGGACAGAGTCCCATTTTGGGAGAATCCAGCCAACAGTCTTTAAGCTTAAAGAGTACGACAGCCAAGCTTTCGAGCGGGGGGTTTTGAAGATCCTCAGAACAGCCAAGACCCAGTGGCCGACAGAGGGCAGGAGGGCAGGGGGCCAATCTGCCTTTGGTTGTCATGGAAGGATAAAGGCCAGTCTGTTGTGAAGAGATTGGTTACAGAAGATTCGGCTCAACTGACTGGAAACCTTCATAATATCAGACAGCATCCTCCAAGATGTCTTAAGGAGATATGAAGACCTCCACAAAGAATTGGGTTGGATCGAGGGCGAAAAAGCCAAGACATATGTCAATCTGGATCCAACACCCAGGTTCTTCAGAGGCAGACCAGTGCCATACGCATTGAAGCAGACGTTTGAAGCAGAGCAAAAGACATGAGATGGAGCTGGGTATAATCAAGCCAGTTCATTTTTCAGAGTGGGCCGCACCAATAATCCCTGTCTTCAAACCTGATCGGTCAATAAGGATTTCTAGGGACTATAAACTGACCATAAATCAAGCTGCCCAGGTAGATCGGTATCCTCTACGCCAAGCTGGTGGGAGGCTTCACCTATTCAAAACTGGGCTCAGCTACACCTACCTGCAACAAGAATTGGATGAAGAATCTCAGAAGTTTGCTACAATCAATTCCCATAAAGGCCTCTTCCAGAATTCCAGACTACCATTCAGCATTGCTTCAGTCTGCGCAATCTTCCAGCGCACAATGGAAAATCTTCTCCAGGGAATTCCCAGGATGATGGTTACCTTGTTGATGTGCTATTCACCGGCACTACACCAGAAGAACACGTGGCCAGCCTAGAGGAAAAATTAAAGATGAAGGGGGGTCCACCTAAAATGCAAAAAATGTACTTTTCCGGCCCCTGGAGTGACCTTCTAGGGTTTTACGTTGATGTGACACGGCTTCACCCTTTGGAAGAAAAGTCAAGGCCATATGAGGCATCCCTGCACCAAAACAAATCCTTTCTTGGTATGGTTAATTATTATGCAAGGGGCAGCACGGCGGCATAGTGGGTTAGCCCTAAGAGATGGTGCAGGAGGGAGGGGGTTCAGATTTTTGGGACATTGGGACCGGTTCTGGGGGAGGTGGGACTACTATAAATTGGATGGTCTACACCTGGGCCAGACTGGAACTAATGTCCTTGGGGGTGCTTTTGCTAACGCTGTTGGGGAGGGTTTAAACTAATGTGGCAGGGGGATGGGAACCAAATGAGGAGTTTAGTGGACAGTAAGGAGGTAGTAACTAAAGCGCGTAAGGAACTAGATCATGAAGTCAGTGTGACTATGGGGAAGAGTAGGCAGGGAGCAGATGATGAATGCAAAGGGACTGGTGGTCTGAGGTGCATTTGTTTTAATGCAAGAAGTGTAGTAGGTAAGGCAGATGAACTTAGGGCTTGGATTAGTACCTTGGAGTATGATGTTATTGCTATTACTGAGACTTGGTTGAAGGAAGGGCATGATTGGCAACTAAATATCCCAGGATATCGATGCTTCAGGTGGAACAGAGAGGGAGGCAAAAGGGGTGGAGGAGTTGCATTACTGGTCAGAGAGGATATCACAGCTGTGCTGAAGGAGGGCACAAGCAGTGAGGCGATATGGGCAGAGCTCAGAAATAGGAAGGGTGCGGTAACAATGTTGGGGCTGTACTACAGACCTCCCAACAGCGAGCATGAGACAGAGGTAGGGGCTGGTTTAGCACACTGGGCTAAATCGCTGGCTTTTAAAGCAGACCAAGGCAGGCCAGCAGCACGGTTCAATTCCCGTACCAGCCTCCCCGAACAGGCGCCGGAATGTGGCGACTAGGGGCTTTTCACAGTAACTTCATCTGAAGCCTACTTGTGACAATAAGTGATTTTCATTTCATTTCATTTCAAATATGTAAACAGATTGTGGAAAGATGTAGGAGCAACAGGGTGGTGGTGATAGGAGATTTTAATTTTCCCAACATTGACTGGGATACACTTAGTGTCAGAGGTCTAGATGGAGCAGAATTTGTAAGGAGCATCCAGGAGGGTTTTCTAGAGCAGTATGTAAATAGTCCAACTCGGGAAGGGGCCATATTGGACCCGGTATTGGGGAATGAGCCCGGCCAGGTGGTTGAAGTTTCAGTCGGGGATTACTTTGGGAATCGTGATCACAATTCCGTAAGTTTTAGAATACTCATGGACAATGACGAGAGTGGTCCTAAAGGAAGAGTGCTAAATTGGGGGAAGGCCAACTATACCAAAATTCGGCAGGAGCTAGGGAATGTGGATTGGGAGTAGCTGTTTGAAGGTAAATCCACATTTGATATGTGGGAGGCTTTTAAAGAGAGGTTGATTAGAGTGCAGGACAGACATGTCCCTGTGAAAATGAGGGATAGAAATAGCAAGATTATGGAACCATGGATGACAGGTGAAATTGTGAGACTAGCTAAGAGGAAAAAGGAAGCATACATAAGGTCTAGGCGACTGAAGACAGACGAAGCTTTGGAAGAATATCGGGAATGTAGGACCAATCTGAAACGAGGAATCAAGAAGGCTAAAAGAAAAATAGCTTTAGCAAACAGGGTTAAGGAAAATCCCAAAAACTTTTATTCATATATAAGGAGCAAGAGGGTAACGAGAGAAAGGGTTGGCCCACTCAAGGACAAAGGAGGAAAGTTATGCGTGGAGTCAGAGAAAATGGGTGAGATTCTTAACGAGTACTTTGCATCAGTATTCACCAAGGAGAGGAACATGACGGATGTTGAGGTTAGGGATAGGTGTTTGATTACTCTAGGTCAAGTCGGCATAAGGAGGGAGGATGTATTGGGTATTCTAAAAGGCATTAAGGTGGACAAGTCCCCAAGTCCGGATGGATCTATCCCAGGTCACTGAGGGAAGTGAGAGAGGAAATAGCTGGGGCCTTAACAGATATCTTTGCAGCATCCTTGAACATGGGTGAGGTACCGGAGGACTGGAGAATTGCTAATGTTGTCCCCTTGTTTAAGAAGGGTAGCAGGGATAATCCAGGTAATTATAGACCGGTGAGCCTGACGTCAGTGGTAGGGAAGCTTCTGGAGAAGATACTGAGGGATAGGATCTATTCCCATTTGGAAGAAAATGGGCTTATCAGTGATAGGCAACATGGTTTTGTGCAAGGAAGGTCATGTCTTGCCAACTTAATAGAATTCTTTGAGAAAGTGACAAAGTTGATTGATGAGGGAAGGGCTGTAGATGTCATATACATGGACATCAGTAAGACATTTGATAAGGTTCCCCATGGTAGGCTGATGGAGAAAGTGAAGTCTCATGGGGTCCAGGGTGCACTAGCTAGATGGAAAAAGAACTGGCTGGGCAACAGGAGCCAGAGAGTAGGAGTGGAAGGGTGTTTCTCAAAATGGGGAATTGTGACCAGTGGTGTTCCACAGGGATCCGTGCTGGGACCACTGTTGTTTGTGATATACATAAATGATCTGGAGGAAGGTACAGGTGGTCTGATTAGCAAGTTTGCAGATGACACTAAGATTGGTGGAGTAGCAGATAATGAAGGGGACTGTCAGAGAATATAACAGAATATAGATAGATTGGAGAGTTGGGCGGAGAAATGGCAGATGGAGTTCAATCCGGGCAAATGCGAGGTGATGCATTTTGGAAGATCCAATTCAAGAGCGAACTATATGGTAAATGAAAAAGCCCTGGGGAAAATTGATGTACAGAGAAATCTGGGAGTTCAGGTCCATTGTACCCTGAAGGTGGCTGCGCAGGTCGATAGAGTGGTCAAGAAGGCATACAGCATGCTTTCCTTCATCGGAAGGGGTATTGAGTACAAGAGTTGGCAGGTCATGTTACAGTTGTATAAGACTGTGGTTCGGCCACATTTGGAATACTGCGTACAGTTCTGGTCGCCACATTACCAAAAGGATGTGGATGTTTTGGAGAAGGTGCAGAGGAGGTTCGCCAGGATGTTGCCTGGTATGGAGGGTGCTAGCTATGAAGAGAGGTTGAGTAGATTAGGATTATTTTCATTAGAAAGATGGAAGTTGAGGGGGGATCACATTGAGGTCTACAAAATCATGAGAGATATAGACAGGGTGGCGAGCAAGAAGTTTTTTCCCAGAGTGGGGGACTCAATTACGAGGCGTCACGAGTTCAAGGTGGGAGGGGAAAAGTTTAAGGGAGATATGCATGGAAAGTTCTTTACGCAGAGGGTGGTGGGTGCCTGGAACGCATTGCCGGCAGAGGTGGTAGAGGCGGGCACGATAGCATCATTTAAGATGTATCTAGACAGATACATGAATGGGCAGGGAGCAGAGGGATACAGATCCTTAGAAAATAGGCGACAGTTTTAGATAGAGGATCTGGATCAGCGCAGGCTTGGAGGGCCGAAGGGCCTGTTCCTGTGCTGTAATTTTTCTTTGTTCTTTGTTCTTTGATGCCGAGGTCCCAGGTTCAATCCCGGTGCTGGGTCACTGTCCATGTGGAGTTTGCACATTTTCCCTGTGCTTGCCTGGGTTTCACCCTCCACAACCCAAAGATGTGCAGGGTAGGTGGATTGGCCACACTAAATTGCCCCTTAATTGGGAAAAATGAATTGGATACTCTAAATGTTTTAAAAAATTATTATGGAAGGCTTATTTTGAACTTAGCCACAATGTTGACACCATTACACCAGAAGAAGATTCCGGAAGAATCAGTAGTGACAATGGAGAGAGCCTCAAGAGGAAGCTGCCTGAGATGTGAAGTAAACATCACAGTCTTCAAACCTCTTGGTGCATTTTTATCCGGGGAATCCAATCGTGCTGACATGTGACATGTCCTCTCATGGTATAGAGGCTGTTTTAGCCCACAAAATGGGAGATGGTTCAGAACGCCCTATCGCCTTTGCCTCAAGGACCCTTTCTGAAGCAGAATGAAACTACGCCCAGGTTGAGAAGGAGGGTTTAGTTATATTGGATGTGAAGAAATTCCACCAGTATGTGTATGGTCGATGGCTTGACACCGTGACTGGCCACAAGCCATTACTGGGCCTGTTAAGGGAAGTTTAGCCCGTACCACCCACAGTCTCAGAGGGGGTGCAGTGTTTGGATCCTGCTGTTGACGACATCCAACTGCTTTTCAGCACCGGTCTGGTATACAAGTTGTTAATACAGAGGCGTTAAGTCGCCTGACCCTACCCAAGAACATTCCGCCTCAAACCATTCTAGCTCTAAACCTCCTTGACATTCTGCCAGTGTCCATGGGGCACATCTGCAGCTGGACTACAAACTGATTCTTTCCAAGGTTAAGATCTCTGAAGGTAGAGGGAAGGTTAATAGGGTGGTGAAAAAGGCAAATGGGACACTTGCTTTAATCAATCGGGGCTTAGATTACAAAAGCAGGGGGGTCATGTTGGGTTGTACAGAACTTTAGTGAGGCCACAGCTGGAGCACTGTGTACAATTCTGGTCACCACATTATAGGAAGGCTGTGATTGCACTGGAGGGGGTGCAGAGGAGATTCACCAGGATGTTTCCTGGGATGGAACATTTCAGTTATGAAGAGAGGTTGGATGGGCTTGAGTTGTTTTCTCTGGAGCAGAGAAGACTGAGGGGGCGACCTGATCGAGGTGGACAAGATTATGAGGGGCACGGACAGGGTGCATAGGGAGCAGCTGTTCCCCTTAGTTGAAGGGTCAGTTACAATGGGACAGAAGTTCAAGGTGAGGGGCAGGAGGTTCAGGGGGGATTTGAGGAAAATCTTTTTTCCCCAGAGGGTGGTGAGGGTCTGCAACGCACGGCCTGGGAGGGTGGCCCAGGCGGGTTGCCTCACATCCTTTAAGAAGTGGATGAGCACTTGGCACATCATAACATTCGAGGCAGAGCAGCACGGTGGCGCAGTGGTTAGCACTGCAGTCTCACGGCGCTGTGGTCCCAGGTTCGATCCTGGCTCTGAGTCACTGTCCGTGTGGAGTTTGCACATTCTCCCCGTGTTTGCGTGGGTTTCGCCCCCACAACCCAAAAATGTGAAAGCTAGGTGGATTGAACACGTTAAATTGCCCTTAATTGGAAAAAATGAATTGGGTACTCGAAATTTAAAAAAAAACAATTGTGGCTACGGACCAAGTGCTGGCAAATGGGATTTGGATTGTCAAATCAGGAGCGGGATTCTCCGACCCTCCGCCGGGTCGGAGAATCGCCGGGGGCTGGCGTGAATCCCGTCCTGCCGGTTGCCGAATTCTCCGGCACCGGATATTCGGCGGGGGCAGGAATCGCTCCGCGCAGGTTGGCGGGCCCCCCCCGGCGATTCTCCGGCCCGCGATGGGCCGAAGTCCCGCCGCTGTCAATCCATGCCGGCCGGCGTGGATTGAACCACCTTTGGGATGGCGGGATATGGCGGCGCGGGCGGGCTTCGGAGTCCTGGGGGGGGGGGGGGGGCGCGGGGCGATCTGGCCCCGGAGGGTGCCCCCACGGTGGCCTGGCCCGCGATCGGGGCCCACCGATCCGCGGGCGGGCCTGTGCCGTGGGGGCACTCTTTTCCTTCCGCCTTCACCATGGTCTCCACCATGGCAGAGGCGGAAGAGACCCCCTCCACTGCGCATGCGCGGGGATGCCGTGAGCGGCCGCTGACGCTCCCGCGCATGCGCCGCCCGGCAGTCAGTTTCGCGCCAGCTGGCGGGTCACCAAAGGCCTTTCCCGCCAGTTGCCGGGGCAGAAATCAACCCGGCGCGGGCCTAGCCCCTCAAGGTGAGGGCTCGGCCGCTCAAGATGTTGAGACTTCCGCACCTTTGGGACGGCGCGATGCCGTACTGATTCGCGCTGATTTTGGCGCCGGTCGGCGGACATCGCGCCGATATCGGAGAATCCCACCCCAGGTGCCTGTCATGTGGCGGTACAGACTCGATGGGCCGAACGGCCTGTTCTGCACTGTAGTATTCTGTGATTCTGAAACAGAGTAATCAATATAGTTTGTTGATTACAGTAGATTGGCTAATCATTGGTTAACAATGGAGAAGGTAACCCTACAAACTGCCAAGTTACATGGCGAGCATCCCACACGTTAGTTGGCTTCAGAGAGGTATTCCACAGACAAGTTAGCTAAAGGAGAGAATTGAGGAAACCAGCTGATTGGCTGATTTGTTTGCTCCCTTTCTGTGTTTCTTTTTCTCCATCTCTTCATCTTCTCTTTTTTCAGAGAGCAGAAAATGACAATTTGTGGCTCAGAAATTTAGAGACGAAATTGGAAATGGTCGAAAGTGAGAAACAGAAACTCTTGGATCAAATTTCTGCTTTAAAAGAAGACAAGGACCTGAAACAAGAGCAGCTTCAAACCAGTCAAGGTACTGCTTCTACGTGGGTAAGGGGCTTCAGCGAGCGAGTTGGTACTTATTTAGCAGTAAATAATTTTACGTGATTTACAATTAAGTACTGTATATTTAGAGCAGCACGGTGGTGGAGCAGTGGTTAGCACTGCCGCCTCACGGCGCTGAGAACCCGGGTTCGGTCCCGGCTCTGGGTCACTGTCCGTGTGGTGTTTGCACATTCTCCCCGTGTCTGCGCGGGTCTCACCCCCACAACCCAAAGATGTGCAGGCTAGGTGGATTGGCCACGCTAAATTGCCCCTTAATTGGAAAGAAAATAATCGGGTACTTTAAAAATAAAAAAAGTACGGTATATTTAAATAGCAAGCATTAAGACAAGGTGCTTGTATCTGATCATTTTGGTCCATAATCAATTCAAAATTTCCAACTTTTGAGTGGCACAAATGGTAAATATTGCTGAAAATACTTATGGAAAAGCAATTGTAATCAAGTCAGTCTAATGTCAACTTCCGGGTGCGGCGATGACCAGCTGAGTCGCACGTTTCGGCAGCTCCCGGTGTAACGGACTTTTGGGCTCTTAATAAGAGCCCCAACGGCAATTTTAACGGCTAAAAGTACTGTGCGGTGAAGCAGAAGGGAATCCCCCCTGGATACGGATGGAAAAAGGAGAGGAAGGTGGCCGGATTGCGGTGGATCCTTTAGAGCAGCGGCAAGGAAGGCAAGCAAAAACCAAGATGGCGTCGGAAGGTGGCAGTTTAATATGGGGCCCTGAACAACACGAGTTTTTGAAACGCTGCGTGGAAGAACTCAAAAAGGAAATGAAGAAGGAGCTGTTGGCACCGATATTACAGGCGATCGAAGGGCTAAAGGAGGAGCAAAAGACCCAGGAGCGGGAGCTTCGGGTCATGAAGGCAAAGGCTGCCGAGAATGAGGGTGACATACAGGGCCTGGTGGTGAAGACGGAGATGCACGAGGCACACCATAAACGATGTGTGGAAAGGCTGGAGGCGCTGGAGAACGCGAGGACGAACAACCTAAGGATTCTTGGCCTTCCTGAAGGTGCGGAGGGAGCGGACGTCGGGGCATATGTGAGCACGATGCTGCACTCGTTAATGGGAGCGGAGGCCCCGGCGGGTCCGCTGGAGGTGGAGGGAGCACACCGAGTGATGGCGCGACGACCGAGAGCAGGAGAAATTCCTAGAGCCATAGTAGTGAGATTCCTCCATTTTAAGGACAGAGAGATGGTCCTTAGATGGGCAAAGAAAACTCGGAGCAGTAAGTGGGAGAACGCGGTGATCCGCGTATACCAAGACTGGAGTGCGGAGGTGGCGAGAAGGAGGGCGAGCTTTAATCGGGCCAAGGCGGTGCTTCATAAAAAGAAGATAAAATTCGGAATGCTGCAACCGGCAAGACTGTGGGTCACATATCAAGGGAGGCACCACTACTTTGAGACGGCGGATGAGGCGTGGACTTTTATCGTGGAAGAAAAATTGGAATGAGCGGGTTATTAAAAAAAAGAACGTTTGAAACAAAGTGGTGGGGCGAGTATGGGGGGCGAAGAAGGGGGGAAAGAGGTGTTTTATGTTATTAATCCTGCGATGTGGTAACTTATCTCTCTTCCACAGGAGGTGGTGGGGGGAGGAAAGGAGGTGGAAGAGATGGGGCGTTGGCCATTGGGGGCGGGGCCAAGGGGGAAGCGCGGGCTCGGTTCCCGCGCTATGATAATCATGGCGGGAATAGGGAAGCAGGAAGGAGGGGGCATCGCACGGTGCGAGCCGAGGTCACGGGGGGAAGCCGAGGTCGGCCAGAGTTTGCTGACTTCTGGGAGCAACATGGGGGGTGTAACTACGCTAGTGGGGGATCTAGCGGGGGGGGGGGGTGGGAGGGGGGAATTATTGGGCTGCTGCTGCTGGGGAGAGAGGGGAGCTGGTATGGGGTGGGATGGGCGGGGGGGCACCGCCTGGGGGGGACACAGCTGCGTGGGAACCGGGTGAGGAGCTGGAAAAAGGGGATGGCTAATCGACAAGGGGGGGGGGGGTAAAAAGCCCCCCAACTCGGCTGATCACGTGGAACGTGAGAGGGCTGAACGGGCAGATAAAGAGGGCACGGGTACTCGCACACCTTAAGAAACTTAAGGCAGACGTGGTTATGTTACAGGAAACGCACTTGAAACTGATAGACCAGGTTAGGCTACGCAAAGGATGGGTGGGGCAGGTGTTCCATTCGGGGCTAGATGCGAAAAACAGGGGGGTGGCTATATTAGTGGGGAAGCGGGTAATGTTTGAGGCAAAGACTATAGTGGCGGATAGCGGGGGCAGATACGTGATGGTGAGTGGCAAACTGCAGGGGGAGACGGTGGTTTTGGTAAACGTATATGCCCCGAACTGGGATGATGCCAATTTTATGAGGCGTATGCTAGGACGCATCCCGGGCCTAGAGGTGGGAAAGTTGGTAATGGGGGGAGATTTCAATACGGTGTTGGAACCAGGGCTGGACAGGTCGAGGTCCAGGACTGGAAGGAGGCCGGCAGCAGCCAAGGTGCTTAAAGATTTTATGGAGCAGATGGGAGGAGTAGACCCGTGGAGATTTAGCAGACCTAGGAGTAAGGAGTTTTTGTTTTTCTCCTATGTCCACAAAGTCTATTCGCGAATAGACTTTTTTTTTTCGGGAAGGGCGTTGATCCCGAAGGTGAGGGGAACGGAGTATACGGCTATAGCCATTTCGGATCACGCTCCACATTGGGTGGACTTAGAGATAGGGGAGGAAACAGAAGGGCGCCCACCCTGGAGAATGGACATGGGACTAATGGCAGATGAGGGGGTGTGTCTAAGGGTGAGGGGGTGCATTGAAAAGTACTTGGAACTTAATGACAATGGGGAGGTCCAGGTGGGAGTGGTCTGGGAGGCGCTGAAGGCAGTGGTTAGAGGGGAGCTGATATCAATAAGGGCACATAAAGGAAAGCAGGAGAGTAGGGAACGGGGGCGGTTGCTGCAAGAACTTCTGAGGGTGGACAGGCAATATGCGGAGGCACCGGAGGAGGGACTGTACAGGGAAAGGCAAAGGCTACACGTAGAATTTGACTTGCTGACAACGGGTACTGCAGAGGCACAGTGGAGGAAGGCACAGGGTGTACAGTACGAATATGGGGAGCAGGTTGCTGGCCCACCAATTGAGGAAAAGGGGAGCAGCGAGGGAAATAGGGGGAGTGAGGGATGAGGAAGGAGAGATGGAGCGGGGAGCGAAGAGAGTGAATGGAGTGTTCAAGGCATTTTATAAAAAATTATACGAAGCTCAACCCCCGGATGGGAGGGAGAGAATGATGGGCTTTCTGGACCGGCTGGAATTTCCCAAGGTGGAGGAGCAGGAAAGGGTGGGACTGGGAGCACAGATTGAAATAGAGGAAGTAGTGAAAGGAATTAGGAGCATGCAGGCGGGGAAGGCTCCGGGACCGGATGGATTCCCAGTTGAATTTTACAGGAAATATGTGGACTTGCTCACCCCACTACTGATGAGGACCTTTAATGAGGCAAAGGAAAGGGGACAGCTGCCCCTGACTATGTCTGAGGCAACGATATCGCTTCTCCTAAAGAAGGAAAAGGACCCGCTGCAATGCAGGTCCTATAGACCTATTTCCCTCCTAAATGTAGACGTTAAGATTCTGGCCAAGGTAATGGCAATGAGGATAGAGGATTGTGTCCCGAGGGTGGTCCATGAGGACCAAACTGGGTTTGTGAAGGGGAGACAGCTGAATACGAATATACGGAGGCTGCTAGGGGTAATGATGATGCCCCCACCAGAGGGGGAAGCGGAGATAGTTGTGGCGATGGATGCCGAGAAAGCATTTGATAGAGTGGAGTGGGATTATTTGTGGGAGGTGCTGAGGAGATTTGCTTTTGGAGATGAGTATGTTGGATGGGTGCAGCTGTTGTATAGGGCCCCAGTGGCGAGTGTGGTCATGAATGGACGGGGATCTGCATACTTTCGGCTCCATAGAGGGACAAGGCAGGGATGCCCTCTGTCCCCATTACTGTTTGCACTGGCGATTGAGCCCCTGGCAATAGCATTGAGGGGTGCCAAGAAGTGGAGGGGAGTACTTAGAGGAGGAGAAGAACACCGGGTATCTCTGTATGTGGATGATTTGTTGTTATATTAGCGGACCCGGCGGAGGGGATGCCAGAGATAATGCGGACACTTCGGGAGTTTGGAGAATTCTCAGGATATAAACTGGACATGGGGAAAAGTGAGTTGTTTGTGGTGCATCCAGGGGAGCAGAGCAGAGAAATAGAGGACTTTCCGCTGAGGAAGGTAACAAGGGACTTTCGTTACTTGGGGATCCAGATAGCCAAGAATTGGGGTACATTGCATAGGTTAAATTTAACGCGATTGGTGGAACAAATGGAGGAGGACTTCAAGAGATGGGACATGGTATCCCTGTCACTGGCAGGGAGGGTGCAGGCAGTTAAAATGGTAGTCCTCCCGAGATTCCTCTTTGTGTTTCAGTGCCTCCCGGTGGTGATCACGAAGGCTTTTTTCAAAAGGATCGAAAAGAGTATCATGAGTTTTGTGTGGGCCGGGAAGACCCCGAGAGTGAGGAAGGGATTCTTACAGCGTAGTAGGGATAGGGGGGGCTGGCACTACCGAGCCTAAGTGAGTACTACTGGGCCGCCAATATCTCAATGGTGAGTAAGTGGATGGGGGAAGAGGAGGGAGCGGCGTGGAAGAGATTGGAGAGGGCGTCCTGTAGGGGGACTAGCCTACAGGCTATGGTGACAGCCCCATTGCCGTTCTCACCGAAGAAATACACCACAAGCCCGGTGGTAGTGGCGACTTTGAAAATTTGGGGACAGTGGAGACGGCATAGGGGAAAGACGGGAGCCTTGGTGGGGTCCCCGATAAGAAACAACCATAGGTTTGCCCCGGGGAGAATGGATGGGGGATTTGGAATATGGCAAAGAGCAGGAGTAACGCAACTGAAAGATCTGTTTGTGGATGGGAAGTTCGCAAGTCTGGGAGCGCTGACCGAGAAATATGGGTTGCCCCAAGGGAATGCATTCCGGTATATGCAACTGAGGGCTTTTGCGAGGCAGCAGGTGAGGGAATTCCCGCAGCTCCCGACGCATGAGGTGCAGGACAGAGTAATCTCAAAGACATGGGTGGGGGACGGTAAGGTGTCAGATATATATATAGGGAATATATATATATATAGGGAAATGAGGGACGAGGAGAAGATTATGGTAGATGAGCTGAAAGGGAAATGGGAAGAAGAGCTGGGGGAGGAGATTGAGGAGGGGCTGTGGGCGGATGCTCTAAGTAGGGTAAACTCATCGTCCTCGTGTGCCAGGCTAAGCCTGATTCAATTTAAGGTGTTACACAGGGCGCATATGACTGGAGCACGGCTCAGTAAATTTTTGGGGGTAGAGGATAGGTGTGCGAGATGCTCGAGAAGCCCAGCGAATCACACCCATATGTTCTGGTCATGTCCGGCACTACAGGGGTTCTGGGTGGGGGTGACAAAGGTGCTTTCGAAAGTAGTGGGGGTCCAGGTCGAACCAAGCTGGGGGTTGGCTATATTTGGGGTTGCACAAGAGCCGGGAGTGCAGGAGGCGAGAGAGGCCGATGTTTTGGCCTTTGCGTCCCTAGTAGCCCGGCGCAGGATACTGTTGATGTGGAAGGAAGCCAAGCCCCCGGGGGTGGAGACCTGGATAAATGACATGGCAGGGTTTATAAAGCTGGAACGGATTAAGTTTGTCCTAAGGGGATCGGCTCAAGGGTTCACCAGGTGGTGGCAACCGTTCGTCGAATACCTCACAGAAAGATAGAGGGAATGGAAAAGAAGAAGGCAGCAGCAGCAACCGGGGTGGGGGGGGGGGGGGGGGGAGGAACCAGAAGGAGTCTCAGGGTTATTAATATATATGTATAATATGTATAGGTCGTTGCTATAAATAATTGTATATTGGATTGTTAAACCATATTTTTGGAGAGTGTTTATCTGAGACAAGGCAGTTGCCATTTAGTTTTAGTTTTCGTTTTTGTTATATATTATTTATTCTTTGTTTATAAAACAGGTCATTGTTATTTATACTGTTATATTATTGTGTAAAGGATACACAATGTACTGTGATGGTTGACCAAAAATTTTCAATAAAATATTCTTTAAAAAAAAGTCAGTCTAATGTCTGCAATAACATGTAATTTATGTTCCCATATTTAAAGGTACATAATTGAGTCTTTCAATTATCCAATTTCCTCAAGCTTCAAAATTGTTTCAGTTAATGTCCATCCTGTATGGAACGATTACTTGAATTTTGGTCGGCCCATTTTGCATCACTCAACAAGAATAATAACAACTTGTATTTATGTAACTTTGTTTAGCCATAATATGGCTAATCAAGTTCCGTTTGTGGTCATTGGTAACCCCCAGGATGTTGATAGTGGGGGATTCAGTGATGGTTAGATTCTCTCTTGTAGGAGATGGTCATTGCCTGGCAATTGTGTGGTGCGAATGTAACTTGCCACTTGTCAGCCCAAGGCTGGATATTGTCCAGGTCTTGCTGCATTTGGACACGGACTGCTTCGGTGTCTGAGGAGTTGCGAATGATGCTGAACATTGTGCAGTCATCCGCAAACATCCTTACTCCAGTTTAGCTACAACTCCTTGATGCCATATTGAGTAAAATACTGCCTTGATGACAAGTGCAGTCACTCTGACCTCACCTCTGGCATTCAGCTCTTTTGTCCATGTTTGAACCAAGGCTATAATGCGGTCAGGAGCTAAGTGACCCTGGTGGAACCCAAACTGAGCGTCCGTGAGCAGGTTATTGCTGAGTAAGTGCCGCTTGATAGCACTGTTGATGACTCCATCCATCACTTTGTTGATGATGGAGAGTAGACTGATAGGGCGGTAATTGGCTGGGTTGGATTGGTCCTGTGTACAGGACACACCTGGGCAATTTCCCACATTGCTGGGTAGATGTCAGTGTTGTAGCTGTACTGGAACAGCTCGGCTAGGGGTGTGACAAGTTCTGGGGCACAAGTCTTCAGTACTATTCCCGGGATATTGTCAGCGCCCATAGCCTTTGCAGTATCCAGTGTGTTGAACTCTTGTGTTAAATTTGTACAAAGCCTGAATACAACATTCTATGATTCTGTGAATAATATTATCTTTATTATTGGCACAAGTAGGCTGACATTAAGACTGCAATGATGTTACCGTGAAAATCCCCTAGTCGCCACACTCCGGCCCCTGTTCGGGTACACAGAGGGAGAATTCAGAATGTCCAATTCACCTAACAGCACGTTTTACGGGAGGAAACCGGAGCACCCGGAGGAAACCCATGCAGACACGGGGAGAACGTGCAGCACGGTAGCCAGATGGAACGGCTTCAGATGGTGTTGGTTGTGGGGAAAATGGTGACCTGCATCGCAAGGGCTGCAACCTGCTGGAAAGTGGGATTAAGTGTTGCCGTGAACTGGTCTGGGAATGCTATCACTTAGTGCTATCACTCAGTCAACATCACAGGGAAGCGGACTTGGACACAGTGTCTTCACGGTCACAGCTGCAGAGAAGAGGACATGATTCTAAAAAGTGTTTTTCTTTGGATGAAGCGATTACCAGAGAAACAACACAAATAAGTGAAAATCAGGGTCTTAACAGTAAAGTAATATAAGTAAACAAAGTAGGATAAAGGAAGCACACGCCCTCAGTACTGACCCTCTGACAGTGCGGCACTCCCTCAGTACTGACCCTCTGACAGTGCGACACTTCCTCAGTACTGACCCTCTGACAGTGCGGCACTCCCTCAGCACTGACCCTCTGACAGTGCAGCACTCCCTCAGTACTGACCCTCTGACAGTGCGGCACTCCCTCAGCACTGACCCTCTGACAGTGCGGCACTCCCTCAGTACTGACCCTCTGACAGTGAGGCACTCCCTCAGTACTGACCCTCTGACAGTGCGGCACTCCCTCAGTACTGACCCTCTGACAGTGCGACACTCACTCAGTACTGACCCTCTGACAGTGAGGCACTCCCTCAGTACTGACCCTCTGACAGTGCGGCACTCCCTCAGTACTGACCCTCTGACAGTATGGCACTCCCTCAGTACTGACCCTCTGACAGTGCGGCACTCCCTCAGTACTGACCCTCTGACAGTGCGGCACTCCCTCAGTACTGACCCTCTGACAGTGCGGCACTCCCTCAGTACTGACCTTCTGACTGTGTGTGGTAGTCACCACTAACTGTATGTTAGATGTAGTACGGTACGGCTCCTGTACTCGAGGTACATGGGTAAATCCGGCCTGCTGGCTCTGCCCAGAAGGCGGCGTATAAATGTGTGTGCACACCGAGCTGCTCCCATTCTGGAATCAGCTACAGGAGGCCACACATCTTTGTTCAATAAAGCCTCGATTATTCACTACTCTCGTCTTTGTAGTAATTGATAGTGCATCAATGTATTGAGCAAAGATTTTAAAACGATGGAACTTTGCATCAAGCCTGATCGCCTACAGCTGCACCCTCAGGCAGCCAACGCCACGTCCGCCTTTGACCACTGGCTAGCCTGCTTCGAAAGCTACCTCCGAACATCGGCTGGACAACCCCTGGATGCACAGAAGCTCCAGGTCCTTTATTCACGGGTGAGCCCTGCCATTTTTCCTCTCATCCAGGATGCGCCCACTTACTCTGAAGCAATGGAGCTCCTGAAAGGACATTACGTTTGGCACGAGACAGCAACTCCCCGGTGAGTCCCTAGATGATTTCTGGCGTGCCCTGCACATCCTGACGAGGAACTGTGACTGCCAGGCAGTTTCGGCAGTCGGGCATACAGAACTTTTAATCAGAGATGCTTTTTTTACAGGCATGGGGTCGGCGTACATCCGCCAGCACTTATTGGAAAGGGGTATGCTTGACCTTGCGGGGACCAGGCAGCTCGCGAACTCGCCGCTGTTTCTAGGCCTAGTGTTCCTACACCCCCCATGTGCGACCCGTGGGCGCCGCCATCTTCTTACACGCAGACCATGTGCGCCCTGTGGGCGCTGCCATCTTCGCCACCATTTTGGACGGCACCTCAGGACCCCTGCTTGTCGGGAAGCTCGGTTGGCTGCTCATTGCCTGCCACTACCGCTGACCAGCCCGGGGCCTCCCAGCATCAGCCACAGCTCGCCTCGATCACCCTCGACCAGTCCCGGCCTCACAACCTCGCAACCGCAACGACAACGGTGAAAATCGATGGGCACGAGACATCCCGCCTTTTTGACTCCGGGAGCACGGAAAGCTTCATCCACCCCGATACGGTAAGGCGCTGTTCCCTCGCGGTACATCCCCTTACCCAGAGAATCTCCCTGGCCTCCGGATCCATTCCGTGGAAATCCGGGGGTACTGCATCGCGACCCTCACCGTCCAGGGCGTAGAGTTTAGCAACTTCCGGCTCTACGTCCTCCCCAACCTCTGCGCTGCCCTGTTACTCGGTCTGGACTTCCAATGCAACCTCCAAAGCTTAACTCTAAAATTTGGCGGACCCCTACCCCCCTCACCGTATGCGGCCTCACGACCCTTAAAGTCGATCCACCCTCCCTGTTTGCAAACCTTAGCCCGGATTGCAAACCCGTTGCCACCAGGAGCAGACGGTACAGTGCCCAGGACAGGACCTTCATCAGCTCGGAGGTCCAGCGGCTTCTGCGGGAAGACATCATTGAGGCCAGCAACAGCCCCTGGAGTGCCCAAGTGGTAGTAGTAAAGACTGGGGAGAAATACAGGATGGTCATTGACTACAGTCAGACCATCAATCGGTACATGCAGCTCGATGCGTACCCCCTCCCACGCAGATCTGATATGGTCAATCAGATTGCACAGTACCGGGTCTTTTCCACAGTGGACCTGAAATCTGCCTACCACCAGCTCCCCATCCGCAAGGAGGATCTCCAATATACTGCGTTCAAAGCAGATGGCCGCCTCTATCACTTCCTTAAGGTTCCCTTCGGCATCACTAACGGGGTCTCAGTCTTCCAACGTGAGATGGACCGAATGGTTGACCGGTACGGACTCGGGCCACCTTCCCGTACCTAGACAACGTCATCATCTGCGGCCACAATCAGCAGGACCACGATGCTAACCTTCACAAATTTCTCCACACTGCCAAACACCTTGTAGAAAATGGAGTTCTAGGGCCCGACCCCGACCACATGCGCCCCCTCATGGAACTCCCCCTCCTCCACTGCCCCAAGGCCCTGAAACGATGCCTGGGGTTTTTCTCCTATTATGCCCAGTGGGTCGTTAACTATGCAGACAAGGCCCGCCCACTCATTCACTCCACAGTTTTTCCCCTGACGGCTGAGGCCCGCCAGGCCTTTAACCGCATCAAGGCGGACATCGCCAAGGCTACGATGCATGCGGTCGTCAAGTCCCTCCCCTTTCAGGTCGAGAGCGATGCATCGGACGTGGCTCTGGCCGCCACCCTCAACCAGGCAGGCAGGCACGTGGCATTCTTTTCCCGCACCCTCCATGCCTCCGAAATTCGACACTCCTCCGTCGAAAAGGAGGCCCAAGCAATCGTGGAAGCTGTGCGGCATTGGAGGCATTACCTGGCCGGCAGGAGATTCACTCTCCTCAATGAACAACGGACGGTTGCCTTCATGTTCACTAATGCACAGTGGGGCAAGATCAAAAACGATAAGATCTTGAAGTGGAGGATCGAGCTCTCCACCTATAATTACGAGATTTTGTATCGCCCCGGGAAGCTCAACGAGCCCCCGATGCCCTATCCCGAGGTACATGTGCCAGCGCACAAGTGGACCGACTCCGGGCCTTACACAATGGTCTCTGTCACCCGGGGGTCACCCGGTTCTTCCACTTCATAAAGGCCCGCAACCTGCCCTACTCCATTGCGGAGGTCAGGGCTATCACCAGAGACTGCCAGGTCTGCGCGGAGTGCAAACCGCACTTCTACCGGCCAGATCGAGCGCACCTGGTGAAGGCCTCCCGCCCCTTTGAGCGCCCCAGCATGGACTTCAAAGGGCCCCTCCCCACCACCGACCAAAACACATACTTCCTGAACGTGATCGATGCGTACTCCCGACTTCCCTTCGCCATCCCATGCCCCGATATGACTTCTGCCACGGTCATTAAAGTGCTCAACAGCATCTTCGCCATGTTCGGTTTCCCCGCTTACGTCCACAGCGACCGGGGATCCTCCTTTATGAGCGATGAGCTGCATCCGTTCCTGCTCAGCAAGGGCATCGCCTCAAGCAGGACGACCAGCTACAATCCCTGGGGAAACGGGCAGGTGGAGAGGGAGAATGGGACGGTCTGGAAGGCCGTCCTGCTGGCCCTACGGTCTAAAAATCTCCCGGTCTCCCGCTGGCAGGATGTCCTCCCCGACCCGCTCCATTCCAGCAACACTCACCCTCCCCCCTGCGCACCTCACCACAGCCCCCACCCCAGGAGAATCCGCCCGCTCACTGGTTCCACTCGGGGGCGATGAAGATGAGGACAACACGCTCCCGGAGTCACAGGTGACCAAGTCGGCGCCCACATCACCACCGGGACCGAGGCGATGACAGCGGAGGGTCAAGGCACCCGACTGACTGAACTTGTAAATTTTGCCTGAACTTGTGAATTTTGCCTGAACTTGTAAATTCTCCACCACTCCCGCCGGACTCTATTTTAACAGGGGGTGAATGTGGTAGTCACCACTAACTGTATATTAAAGGTAGTACGGTAAGGCTCCTGTATTAGAGGTACAGGGGTAAATCCCTGCCTGCTGGCTCCGCCCAGAAGGCGGCGTATAAATGTGTACACACAACGGAGCTGCTCCCATTCTGGAATCAGCTACAGGAGGCCACACATCTTTGCTCAATAAAGCCTCGATTATTCACTACTCTCGTCTTTGTAGTAATTGATAGTGCATCAGAGTGCAGCACTCCCTCAGTACTGACCCTTTGACAAGTGCAGCACTCCCTCAGATTCCCTCTGACAGTGCGGCTCTCCCTCAGTACTGACCCTCTGACAGTGCAGCACTCACTCAGTACTGACTCTCTGACAGTGCAGCACTCCCTCAGTACTGACCCTTTGACAAGTGCAGCACTCCCTCAGATTCCCTCTGACAGTGCGGCTCTCCCTCAGTACTGACCCTCTGACAGTGCAGCACTCCCTCAGCACTGACACTCTGACAGTGCGGCACTCCCTCAGTACTGACCCTCTGACAGTGCAGCACTCCCTCAGTTCTGACCCTTTGACAAGTGCAGCACTCCCTCAGATTCCCTCTGACAGTGCGGCTCTCCCTCAGTACTGACCCTCTGACAGTGCAGCACTCCCTCAGTACTGACCCTCTGACAGTGCAGCACTCCCAGTACTGACCCTCTGACAATGCAGCACTCCCTCAGTACTGACCCTCTGACAGTGCAGCACTCCCTCAGTACTGACCCTCTGACAGTGCAACACTCCCTCAGTACTGACCCTCTGACAGTGCAGCACTCCCTCAGTACTGACCCTCTGACAGGGCAGCACTCCCTCAGTACTGACCCTCTGACAGTGCAGCACTCCCTCAGTACTGACCCTCTGACAGTGCTGCACTCTCTCAGTACTGACCCTCTGACAGTGCAGCACTCCCTCAGTACTGAACCTCTGACAGAGCGGCACACCCTCAGTACTGACCCTCTGACAGTGCAGCACTCCCTCAGTGCTGACCCTCTGACAGTGCAGCACTCCCTCAGTACTGACCCTCTGACAGTGCGGCACTCCCTCAGTACTGACCCTCTGACAGTGCAGCACTTCCTCAGTACTGACCCTCTGACAGTGCAGCACTCACTCAGTACTGACCCTCTGACAGTACAGCACTCTCTCAGTGCTGACCCTCTGACAGTGCGGCACTCCCTCAGTACTGACCCTCTGACAATGCAGCCCTTCCTCAGTACTGACCCTCTGACAGTGCAGCACTCACTCAGTACTGACCCTCTGCCAGTGCAGCACTCCCTCAGCACTGACCCTTTCACAGTGCAGCACTCCCTCAGTACTGACCCTCTGACACTCCCTCAGTACTGACCCTCTGACAGTCAGCACTCCCTCAGTACTGACCCTCTGACAGTGCAGCACTCCCTCAGTACTGACCCTCTGACAGTGCAGCACCCCCTCAGTACTGGATGAGCTCAAGACGTGACATTTGTCTTTAAAAGTCCTACAAGCTAAGACAAGCTGACGCTCAATTTGAAAAGGTAAAATCACAAAATATCGTGATGCAAGGTACTACATTTCAAGCTAACCGATTCTAAATCCTAAAATAGTCGTTACTGGTTGAATGGAAGACTTCAGAGAAACCGTGCAATTTCAAATCCGAGGTATTGCAGGGCAGACGTGTGGTGTTCAAAATAAATTTTAAAGAAATATATAAAATGTAATCATTAAAAATAAATCTGCAGACTGGACTTCCTGAATTTGATGCATTTTAAAAATATTCTTCGTTATTTTTGGTCTGATTGTGGTTCTGCTGGGGAAGCATGTAGCTGTCCGAGAGCTGATACCACATTGAAACCTTTCACATCCTGTTTTGTGTGATTTTTGAATGTGTTTTTTAAATATGAGGGGTTGGCAACTGTGACAAATGCACTACGTAAGTTATATTTGAAAGTAACTTTTCAAACACAGTCTCATTGATCTGTTTCAACAGCGTGGGCAGTGTGATCCTGTGCACTGATGAGAGTTGGAACTTGCAGTTAAAGCATTCTGAACAGTTTTGTTATGTAAATGTACATTTGCTTAAATACCACCCTGGTTAGACATATGAGCATTTTTAAAGTGCTCATGTACAGCTGAATATATGTTAGCCAAATGTCATTCTATAAAATCAAGTATTAAATATTGTTGCTTAAAACTGTTGGGCGGGATCCTCCCCATCGCCGACAGCGCATTGACGCCCACGGGTTTCCCGACAGCGTGGGGGTGCCGGGATAGGCGGCTGCCGGGATAGGGGGCCGCCGGACCAGAAATGGGTGCAGCGGGACGGAGAATCACGCCCAACTGGACCTTACATTATTGGACACAGCGTCATGAATACTGACCTGAAAATTTGCCTTCTGCTCTTTCTATTAAAATGGGTTGACACGGCAACCAGAATCGTAGACAATCTTTCAGATAAAGCATTGGTGCAGGATTCTCTCAGCTCACGCGGGCTGGAGAATCGCCGGGCCGGGCGCGAATCGTGCGACGACGCCCCAACGCCATCCGCCGATAGTCCGATGAGCGGAGAATCGGCGCCATTGCCGTCGGTCGGGGGCCACCCCAGCGATTCTCCGCCCGGGATGGGCTGAGTGTCCGCCCAAAAAAGCCCGAGTCCCGCCAGCGCTGTTCACATCTGGTCTTACCTGGCGGGACCTCGGCACCCAACCTGCGGGGGGCGGCTTGGTGGGAGGGAGGAGTCCGATTCTCAGGGGGGCCTCCATCGTGGCCTGGCCCACGATAGGGGCCTACTGATCTGCGGGCCAGCCTCTCGTGGTGGGTGCCTCTTTTTGCCCGTGTAGCCCTACGCCATGTTGCGTCGGGGCCGGCGCGGAGAGGGGAGATACCGCGCATTTGCGCCGGTCGCAGCACGCATGCACAGACCCGCGTCGCCCATTTGACGCCAGTATCGGCAGCTGGAGCAGCGTGGGTCGCTCCAGTGCCGTACTGTCCCCCTGTAGGGCTCAGGATCGCTGCTCCTGGAGGCCTGTTGACGCCGTCGTAAAACGTGACAGCGTTTATGATGGTGTCAACACTTCGCCTCAGGATCAGAGAATCCCGCCCTAGGTTTTGGGTCGGACTCTGATCACTTTCAGTGAAACAATTTCTCTTCATGTTGTATCATTGGGTGGAACTCTCCCATTCAGCCCATGTGGGTTTGATGGTGGGTTTGAACAAAAGAACAAAGAAATGTACAGCACAGGAACAGGCCCTTCGGCCCTCCAAGCCCGGGCCGACCATGCTGCCCGACTAAACTACGACCTTCTACACTTCCTGGGTCCGTATCCCTCTATTCCCATCCTATTCATGTATTTGTCAAGATGCCCCTTAAATGTCACTATCGTCCCTGCTTCCACCACCTCCTCCGGTAGCGAGTTCCAGGCACTCACTACCCTCTGTGTAAAAAACTTGCCTCGTACATCTACTCTAAACCTTGCCCCTCGCACCTTAAACCTATGCCCCCTAGTAATTGACCCCTCTACCCCGGGGAAAAGGCTCTGACTATCCACTCTGTCTATGCCCCTCATAATTTTGTAGACCTCTATCAGGTCGCCCCTCAACCTCCTTCGTTCCAGTGAGAACAAACCGAGTTTATTCAACCGCTCCTCATAGCTAATGCCTTCCATACCAGGCAACATTCTGGTAAATCTTTTCTGCACCCTCTCTAAAGCCTCCACATCCTTCTGGTAGTGTGACGACCAGAATTGAACAGTATACTCCAAGTGTGGCCTAACTAAGGTTCTATACAGCTGCAACATGACTTGCCAATTCTGTACTCAATGCCCCAGCCAATGAAGGCAAGCATGCCGTATGCCTTCTTGACTACCTTCTCCACCTGTGTTGCCCCTTTCAGTGACCTGTGGACCTTTACTCCTAGATCTCTTTGACTTTCAATACTCTTGAGGGTTCTACCATTCACTGTATATTCCCTACCTGCATTAGACCTTCCAAAATGCATTACCTCACATTTGTCCGGATTAAACTCCATCTGCCATCTCTCCGCCCAAGTCTCCAGACAATCTAAATCCTGCTGTATCCTCTGACAGTCCTCATCGCTAGCCGCAATTCCACCAACCTTTGTGTCGTCTGCAAACTTACTAATCAGACCAGTTACATTTTCCTCCAAATCATTTATATATACTACAAACAGCAAAGGTCCCAGCACTGATCCCTGTGGAACACCACTGGTCACAGCCCTCCAATTAGAAAGCATCCCTCCATTACTACTCTCTGCCTTCTATGACCTAGCCAGTTCTGTATCCACCTTGCCAGCTCACCCCTGATCCCGTGTGACTTCACCTTTTGTACTAGTCTACCATGAGGGACCTTGTCAAAGGCCTTACTGAAGTCCATATAGACAACATCCACTGCCCTACCTGCATCAATCATCTTAGTGGCCTCCTCGAAAAACTCTATCATGTTAGCGAGACATGACCTCCTCTTCACAAAACCATGCTGCCTCTCACTAATACGTCCATTTGCTTCCAAATGGGAGTAGATCCTGTCTCGAAGAATTCTCTCCAGTAATTTCCCTACCACTGAAGTAAGGCTCACCGGCCTGTAGTTCCGTGGATTATCCTTGCTACCCTTCTTAAACAGAGGAACAACATTGGCTATTCTCCAGTCCTCCGGGACATCACCTGAAGACAGTGAGGATCCAAAGATTTCTGTCAAGGCCTTAGCAATTTCCTCTCCAGCCTCCTTCAGTATTCTGGGGTAGATCCCATCAGGCCCTGGGGACTTATCTACCTTAATATTTTTTAAGACACCCAACACCTCGTCTTTTTGGATCTCAATGTGACCCAGGCTATCTACACACCCTTCTCCAGACTCAACATCTACCAATTTCTTCTCTTTGGTGAATACTGATGCAAAGTATTCATTTAGTACCTTGCCCATTTCATCTGGCTCCACACATAGATTCCCTTGCCTATCCTTCAGTGGGCCAACCCTTTCCCTGGCTACCCTCTTGCTTTTTATGTACGTGTAAAAAGCCTTGGGATTTTCCTTAACCCTATTTGCCAATGACTTTTCGTGACCCCTTCTAGCCCTCCTGACTCCTTGCTTAAGTTCCTTCCTGCTTTCATTATATTCCACACAGGCTTCGTCTGTTCCCAGCCTTTTAGCCCTGACAAATGCCTCCTTTTTCGTTTTGACGAGGCCTACAATATCTCTCGTTATCCAAGGTTCCCGAAAATTGCCGTATTTATCCTTCGTCCTCACAGGAACATGCCGGTCCTGAATTCCTTTCAACTGCCATTTGAAAGCCTCCCACATGTCAGATGTTGATTTGCCCTCAAACATCCGCCCCCAATCTATGTTCTTCAGTTCCCGCCTAATATTGTTATAATTAGCCTTCTCCCAATTTAGCACATTCATCCTAAGACCACTCTTATCCTTGTCCACCAGCACTTTCAAACTTACTGAATTGTGGTCACTGTTCCCGAAATGCTCCCCTACTGAAACATCTACCACCTGGCCGGGCTCATTCCCCAATATCAGGTCCAGTACCGCCCCTTCCCTAGTTGGACTGTCTACATATTGTTTTAAGAAGCCCTCCTGGATGCTCCTTACAAACTCCGCCCCGTCTAAGCCCCTGGCACTAAGTGAGTCCCAGTCAATATTGGGGAAGTTGAAGTCTCCCATCACCACAACCCTGTTGTTTTTACTCTTTTCCAAAATCTGTCTACCTATCTGCTCCTCTATCTCCCGCTGGCTGTTGGGAGGCCTGTAGTAAACCCCCAACATTGTGACTGCACCCTTCTTATTCCTGATCTCTACCCATATAGCCTCACTGCCCTCTGAGGTGTCCTCCCGCAGTACAGCTGTGATATTCTCCCGAACCAGTAGCGCAACTCCGCCACCCCTTTTACATCCCCCTCTATCCCGCCTGAAACATCTAAATCCTGGAACGTTTAGCTGCCAATCCTGCCCTTCCCTCAACCAGGTCTCTGTAATGGCAACAACATCATAGTTCCAAGTACTAATCCAAGCTCTAAGTTCATCTGCCTTACCCGTAATACTTCTTGCATTAAAACATATGCACTTCAGGCCACCAGACCCGCTGTGTTCAGCAACTTCTCCCTGTCTGCTCTGCCTCAGAGCCCCACTGTCCCTATTCCCTAGTTCTCCCTCAATGCTCTTACCTTCTGACCTATTGCTCCCGTGCCCACCCCCCTGCCATACTAGTTTAAACCCTCCCGTGTGACACTAGCAAACCTCGCGGCCAGGATATTTATGCCTCTCCAGTTTAGATGCAACCCGTCCTTCTTATATAGGTCACACCTGCCCCGGAAGAGCTCCCAGTGGTCCAGATAACGGAAACCCTCCCTCCTACACCAGCTGTTTAGCCACGTATTTAGCTGCTCTATCTTCCTATTTCTAGCCTCACTGGCACGTGGCACAGGGAGTAATCCCGAGATTACAACCCTAGAGGTCCTGTCTTTTAACTTTCTGCCTAGCTCCCTGAACTCCTGCTGCAGGGCCTCATGCCTCTTCCTGCCTATGTCGTTAGTACCAATATGTACAACGACCTCTGCCTGTTTGCCCTCCCCCTTCAGGATGCCCTCTACCCGTTCGGAGACATCCTGGACCCTGGCACCAGGGAAGCAACATACCATCCTGGAGTCTCTTTCACGTCCACAGAAGCGCCTATCTGTGCCCCTGACTATAGGGTCCCCTATTACTATTGCTCTTCTGCGCTTTGACCCTCCCTTCTGAACATCAGAGCCAGCCGTGGTGCCACTGCTCTGGCTGCTGCTGTTTTCCCCTGATAGGCTATCCCCCCGACAGTATCCAAAGGGGTATACCTGTTCGAGAGGGGGACAACCACAGGGGATTCCTGCACTGACTGCCTGCCCTTTCTGGTGGTCACCCATTTCTCTGCCTGCACCTTGGGTGTGACCACATTTATATAACTGCTATCTATGACGCTTTCCGCCACCTGCATGCGCCTAAGTGCATCCAATTGCTGCTCCAACCGAACCATGCGGTCTGTGAGGAGCTCCAGTTGGGTGCACTTTCTGCAGATGAAGCCAACCGGGACGCTGGAAGCCTCCCGGACCTGCCACATCTCAGAGTCAGAGCACTGCACCCCTCTAACTGACATTGCGTCAATTAATTAAAATTAAAAGTTTTTAAAAAATTTTTATATATTTTTTTTTTTTCAAGTTACTGTTAACTATCTGTTTCCTAGCACTTTCCGATCTCTGGCTTAGATACCCCTCTAAATTATAATTAAGTAATTATGTTTAATTAGTTACCAATGCTTGATTTTTTAAATTTAGTGTAGATTCCCAACCAACCACTCAGGTCACAGCTTTTCTGTGATGTCACTTCAGTTTCCCCCCCGACACACACATTTGAAAAAGGTATAAAAGTAAAAATGTGTAAAAATCACTTACTTACCTTCTTACCTTCTGAGTGTCTTAGATGTTCTCAGGTTCTCTCCCTGACAGAGACTGCTCCTCCTCCTCCGAACGGCTCCCGAAACTAGGCCGCCATCTTTTAAAATCTCCGCTTCGACTCGCAGTTCCTGCTCTTTTTAAATCTCCTGCGCTTTTTAAATGGGGGGTTTGATGGGGGGTTTGAAGGGGGGTTTGATGGGGGGTTTGATGGGGGTTTGATGGGGGGTTTGATGGGGGATTTGATGGGGGGTTTGATGGTGGGTTTTGATGGGGAGATTGATGTGGGGTTTGATGGGGGGTTTGATGGGGGGTTTGATGGGGAGATTGATGTGGGGTTTGATGGGGGGTTTGATGGGGGGTTTGATGGGGGGCTTGATGGGGGGTTTGATGGGGGGTTTGATGGGGGGTTTGATGGGGGTTTGATGTGGGGTTTGATGGGGGGTTTGATGGGGGGTTTGATGGGGAGATTGATGTGGGGTTTGATCTCAGTTCCTTGTTCATCAGACCTCTTGCATTAAAATAAATGCCATCCAATCTAGCCAACTCCATTATGACTCAACTGGTCTAGACATCCTGGGCGGGATTCTCTCAGCCCGGAGAGCGGAGAATCACGGAACGGGCGCGAAACGCGCGATGACGCCCCGACGCCTGTCTACCGATTCTCTGGAGAGCGGAGAATCGGTACCATTGGCGCTGGCGCGGTCAGCGCGGTGCCGGCCGGGGGCCGGTCCACACGGCCCCCGCCGGTGATTCTCCGCCCGAGATGGGCCGAGGGGCCCAGCAAAAAATCCGAGTCCCGCCGGCGCACTTACCCAGCGGGACCTCGGCGTGCATGCATCCGGGGGAGGCCTGGTGGGGGGGCAGGGGAGTCCGACCCCGAGGGGGGCCTCCGCTGTGGCCTGGCCCGTGATCGGCGCCGACCGATCGGCAGGCGGGCCTCTCAGGCTATGAGCCATTTTGTTCCGTGCCGGTCCCTCTAGCCCTACGCCATGTTGCGACGGGGCCTGCGTGGAGAAGGGAGCCATCGCGCTTGTGTGCAATCGTGCCGGTCCCACTGCGCATGTGCAGACCCGCGGCGCCCATTTGACGCCGGATCGGCAGCTGGAGCAGCATGGGTCGCTCCAGTGCCGTGCTGGCCCCCTGTAGGGGACAGAATCACTGCTCCTGAGGGGATGTTGACACTGTCGAGAAACGCACTTAGCCTCAGGATCAGAGAATCACGTCCCCTGTGCCTTCCTGACTCACTTGATATCTCTTCTACTTTTGACTGTAAATCTCTTCCTGCTGAACCTTCTCTTAAGGCCCCTGCCAAGTTAGTTTAAACCCTCCTCAATGGCACTAGCAAACTTCCTGGTAAGGACACTGGTCCTATTTCGGTTCGGGTGCAAACCGCCCGCCTTGTACAGGTCCCACCATCCCCAAAAATGATCCCAATGTCCAGAAATCTAAAGCCCGCCCTCCTGCACCATTTCTCCAGCTACACATTCATCGGGACTAACCTCCTATTTCTGTACTCACTAGCACATTTCACCAGGAGTAATCCAGAGATTACTATCTCTGTGCACTTTTAAAGCCATTGGTAATGCATTGCCACCACGTTCAGCGGGGGGTGGGGGTGGGGGGGTCTTCCCCTCTTGTGTAGCAGACCCACCCTGATGACATGAAGTTGGCTGCCACTGCTTTCCCGACACAGTCATTTTCCGCTAAAGTATCCAAACGGTATATCTGTTAGAAAAAGGGATGGACATGGGGGGGGGATTCCTGCACTACCTGCCTACCTCTATTTAGAAACATACATAGAAACATAGAAAATAGAAGCAGGAGGCCATTCGGCCCTTCGAGCCTGCTCAGCCATTCATTATGATCATGGCTGCTCATCAAGTTCAATACCCTGATCCCGCCTTCCCCCATATCCCTTGATCCCTTTAGCCCCAAGAGCTATATCTAATTCTTTAATGAAATTACACATTTGTGCCTCAACTACTTTCTGTGGCAGCGAATTCCACAGATTCATCACTCTCTGGGTGAAGAAACGTCTCCTCACCTCAGCCCAATTCACCTAACAAGTATGTGTTTTGGGACGTGTGGAGCCGGTATGTTGTAGCTAGGGGGTGTGTATAAATGATTGTATAGCAGCAAATGGGGGTTTCAGACAGAGCACCCTGATCCTGAGAGGTACACCCCAACTCCACACACCTGCCACCAAGTCATTCCCTGCTACTCCCCGTGGTCCAGGCATACACCCACCCAGCAAACCCAAAAAGTTACAAAGGTTTGCTTATCTCCTTGCTCTGCCTCAATGGCGCCTGGGTCCCGCTTGTAAATATCAAATCACACATGCATCAAATCACACCCGCGTGACTCCCAGCTGAGAGGGGTAGAGCATCACAGAGGCATGGAGCAAATCCCGGCACTTATACTGCAATGTTGCCCCTGTGGATTTGAAAAGCAGCTGATGAGGGCAGCACGGTGGCACAGTGGTTAGCACTGTGGCTTCACAGCGCTAGGGTCCCAGGTTCGATTTCCCGCTGGGTCACTGTCTGTGCGGAGTCTGCACATTCTCCCCGTGTCTGCGTGGGTTTCCTCCGAGTGCTCCGGTTTCCTCCCACAGTCCAAAGACGTGCAGGTTAGGTGGATTGGCCAGGCTAAATTGCCCTTAGTGTCCAAAAAGGTCAGGTGGAGTTACTGGGTTATGGGGATAGGGTGGAAGTGAGGGCTTAAGTGGGTCGGTGCAGACTCGATGGGCCGAATGGCCTCCTTATGCACTGTATGTTCTAGGGGGCATAGCCTCAAAATAAGGGGAAGTAGATTTAGGACTGAGTTTAGGAGGAACTTCTTCACCCAAGGGTTGTGAATCTATGGAATTCCTTGCCCAGTGAAGCAGTAGAGGCTCCTTCATTAAATGTTTTTAAGATAAAGATAGATAGTTTTTTGAAGAATAAAGGGATTAAGGGTTATGGTGTTCGGGCCGGAAAGTGGAGCTGAGTCCACAAAAGATCAGCCATGGTCTCATTGAATGGTGGAGCAGGCTCGAGGGGCCAGATGGCCTACTCCTGCTCCTAGTTCTTATGTTCTTATGTATGCAATACTAGACTTTTTAGACATTGAACTCTCTCTCGTACTTTGACTAAGAAGCCATTCTGAGCCTAGACAGGGAAATTGGTGTGCTGCCTCGCAGTCCAGGCTTTGTTCAGCCAGGAGGTCAGTAAACAAGCTGTAATGGATTCTATCATTTATGTCGTTTCCTAATTTGAATAGACAAAAGGAAAAGCTGAGAGCTGTCTGTACCAAACCTAGCTGAGAAAGTCAGCGGCTCAGAGATCCAACAGCACAGTGAGGAAGTAACTCTTAAATGAATGTAATTCTCCAAAAAGAAGAGACTTTGAAAGTGCCAGAAAAATTGCCTAATTGTGCAGAGTGGCACAGTTCAGATTCAGGGGCACCATTGATGCCGAGGAGTTCAAGATTCTCCTGCAGGAGATGTGCCAAAGGAGCGTGGTCATTTTGGGGGCTGAAAGTAGCTCAGTCTCCAGTAAAAAGTACAGGTACCAGCTGAACACTGAGTTAATATTGAACCCGCTGCAAACAAGGAAGACGCTCTGGTATCTGGAATGAAGCAAAGGTGAATATTGAGAGAATTGTGTCGGGTTTAATATTTGCTGCCGCAGCACTATACACGATACATTATATACCCTATATACTATACACACTATATAGGCTGTACATGATACACTATATACCCTATATACTATACACACTATATAGGCTGTACATGATACACTATATACCCTATATACTATACACACTATATAGGCTGTACATGATACACTATATACCCTATATACTATACACACTATATACACTGTACAGGCTCCTGAAACTGAAGGTTAAACCATGCAGTCAGATAGCACAGGGACATGTATTTCTGCTGGTTTATGTACAACCTGACCTTGGAAAGAGTTGAAACTTTCACAAACTACAGCTATATTATGAGTGAGGGAATGATTATCGATTCTTTCCCCCAGCAAAACTACAAAAAATGGAAGAGCAGAAAGAGATGCTGGCATCTACAATCAGTCGTCTACAGGGTAAGTGTGCAGTTTGTTTGTTATTCTGTTATCAGATATCAGCATTGTTGGCAAGGCCGGCATTTATTATACGTTCCGAATTGCCATTGGGAAGATTGTAGTGAGTTCCCTCCAATGATTGGTGGCATGGTGGCACAGTGGTTAGCACTGCTGCCTCACAGCACCAGGGACCTGGGTTCTATTCCCAGCTTGGGTGTCTGTGCGGAGTCTGCACGTTATCCCCGTGGGTTTCCTCCGGGTGCTCCGGTTTCCTCCCACAGTCCAAAGATGTTCAGGGTAGGTGGACTCTCCATGATAAATTGCCCTTAGTGTCCAGGGATTTGCAGGTTAGGTTCTGGGGATCGGCCGGGATAGATGGGGAAGTAAACATGGACAGAGTTTTAGATTTTTGACCCAGCCATAATGAAGGAACAGCAGAGTTCCAAGACAGGATGGTGTATGGATTGGAGGGGAACTTCTAGTTGGTGTTGTTCCCATGTGTTTGCTGCCTTCTAGTTGGTAAAGGTTGCAAGTTTGGAAGGTGCTGTCAAAGGAGGTTTGGCAAGTTTTTGCAGGTCACTTTTATATGTACACACCGCTACCATTGTGTGTTGGTGGCAGATGGGGTGCCAACCAAGCAGGCTGCTTGGATGGCAATGGTGATGAGATACTGGAGTGTGTTTGGGCCTGCACTCATCCAGGCAGTGAGTCACACTCCTGACTTGTGCCTTGTAGATGATGGACAGGCTTTGGAGAGTCAGGAGGTGAGTTACTCTCCACAGGATTTCCATGAGCAGTGTTGGTGTCATTGCCGATTTGTATTGGGGTCGGTTTAGCTCAGTGGACTAGACTGCAGAGTAAGGCCATCAGCGCAGGTTCAATTCCTGTCCAAGCTGAGGTTATTCATGAAGGGCTCGCCTTCTCAACCTTGCCCCTCGCCTGAGGTGTGGTGATCCTCAGGTAAAATCACCACCGGTCAGCTCTCCCCCTCAAAGGCGAAAGCAGCCTCTGGTCATCTGGGACTATTGTGACTTTACTTACTTTAGATTTCTATTACAATAAAAGTTATGTCTATATGACTTGAATTGACAAATACAGCCCACCTTGCACTGTAGTGTACTCTCTCTTTTAGTTAGATTGTCGGAATTAATCTGATTAATTTGTTTGGATGGGAATGAGAATGTTGACTGCTTTGTTGTGTTTTGCACCAAATTTGGATCCCAGCTAAATAATTTCTCATATCACTGATCCATTACCTGATTAGCCAGGACAGACCAACTCACTTTGAGAATAATTCCTAGTTTAGATGTTATTCAGGATGTTAGTCCGTGATAAATGATGGTCCGCCCTCCATGGGGAGGTTTGCCTCTATGTGTGAATTTATAGAGAATTTCCTATTCTTAAATTATCACTATAAACCAAAAAAAATGTTTCTCAATATCATGCTCTGATGGAAACATACATCTTAAAGTTTGAACTAACAAAGATTGTTTCCAATTTCAAATTAAGGCAAATCCATTAGAATACCAAACCTCAGCAGGCATAAGTCCAGTTTTAACCCCTGGCATGAATTATCCAGATGGGGGCTGAGGTAAAAAGGATCTCTCTGGCCACCCACAGAAATGGTCCAGGAGACTTAAACTCCCAGGCTTCAACGTCATGAGTCTTGTCAGACCTCCGCCCTAACCCCGCAGGAAGCAGCTATCCTAAAGGCAGGGGTATGATTTTGGGCAACAGGGGGACATTGCTGTGGGGTCAAAAGAATGATCTAGGCCATCACAAAACTTCTTAGGAAGAGGGTAGTTGCGATAGAGTTCCTCAGCCTCCTGGAATGACCTGGAGTTTCCTGGAACTGAATTTTCCGCCACTGAGCAGCTGGGGAGAGGTACAATCTAAGTTTCTTGCTGCACCTTGTATGCACCTTCCGACTTTATAAGAGATATCTCCGACTCAGTGGCACCACTTGACCACTGCTGCAGAGCTGCAAAAGTAAAATGGAATAAATTAATAATAGTTCTTTGTGCGTTGAGGTAGACTTGGATTTGAGTAGCTATGAAATTCAGCTGAGAAGCGATAGTAAATATGTGCCTAACAGTAATTCTATTCCATATTTTTTCAATTATCCTTCAAATTGCAGAAATGGTCGAGAAGCAAACCATCCAGACAACTGCACAAAAGAAAGTGATGCAACAGAATGGTTAGTAAAAAAGATCACAGTAATTCCAGATTAATTCAATATTTGATTGTCAATGTCTAGCTTGGGTTTGCTTCATTTTAGATTTGTTTAGTGCCAGGAGTGAGCACCGTCATCAGGCACTTCAGCAGCAGATCAGTGAGCTGCACGACCAATTGGAAAGACAGTCAGCCCTGCTTCATGGCAAGGAGAAGGAGGTGAGAAAATGATCATTGGGTCCAGCCAACCCACTTTCAGCATTAAATCGAAATATGCACACAGCTCCCAATGGGCAAAAAAAAAATTCAAAACTCACGGATAGCAGAGTATTAATTTAATATACTTCTTTCTAAAAGTTTGTTTTTAAAATGCATCATTGCTGAGACTTGCTTTTTTTATTTAAATAACACAGTACGATTATATCAGGCATCAGGATTTTAGATTAATAATCAAAAATATTTCATTTCTATCTAATACTGAAATAAGGGAAGTATAATTCACTCCTCACAGCGCTTGGATCCTAGAAGTCTGGCTGACCAATTTTGTAACAATCGGATTAAACTTTCTTGGTCCTTTGGAGTTCGGCTGTGAGGTCAGGATTGGAAATATGGCGAGGGAAGGTGAGGGGGGGAGGGGGAGTTTCTGATGTTTGATTGTCACAATGACATATTGCCAGTGGTGGGAATCTTATTGGCCCCCAGATGGCCAATTGAATCATTTATTGGTCATTTAATGATCCAATTAAGAGCCACTTCCCGCTACCACGGATATGTCTACATCGACTCTCACAAACCTCTACAGATGTGCCGTAGAGAGCATCCTATCCGGCTGCATCACAGCCCGGTATGGCAACTGCTCGGCCCGAGATCGCAAGAAACTGCAGTGTGGTGAATTCAGCCCAAAGCATCACACAGGCTTGCCACCCTCACTTTGATTCTGTATACACCTCCCGCTGCCTCAGGAAGGCAGACAACATTATCAGAGACCCCTCCCACCCAAGCTTTGCCCACTTCCAGACCCTTCCATCAGGCAGAAGGTACAGAAGTTTGAAGACCCACACATCCAGACACAGGAACAGCTTCTTCCCCACAACTACAAGATTCCTCAACGACTCCCCCTCGGACTGATCTGTTCCCTGTAAGAACACTATTCACGACGCCCTATGCTGCTCTTGCTCATGTATTTGCTTTGTTTGGCTCCTTGTTCCGCACTGTAACCAATCACTGTTTGTTGATTACCATTTGTCAATTTACTCTGTGACTTTTTCTTTTTTTTGTCTACTATGTACGTACTGTGTAAGTTCCCTTGGCCACAGAAAAATACTTTTCACTGTACTTCGGTACATGTGACAATAAATCAAATCAATCAATCAATCAATATTTTGCCACTATGAGGGAAACTGCCAGGAAAATCCCAACAGTCTCCCAGCCAGTTCCGGGAGACATCCGGACACTCCCTGGCTCATGGCAACAATGGTGCCATCAGTGTAAACCCCCCACCCCCCCCCCCAACCCACCCCCGGACTGGCCTCCTTCTGCACTGTTGGGTATTGATGGATTCCCTGTATATAATCAAATTGGTATAGAATCTTAACCATGCTCGTTTTATGAGGCGGAACTCCCCATCTGCTTCTGGAGATTTTGTTTGTGTTGGGAAACATTAGTTAAGATTGTTACCTCTTGATTCTGTTTATAAGCTTTTTTATTCCTCACCTGAGCAATCTGTCCTTTCCCATTAACACAATAGTGCAGCGAACTACACTCAGAACTCACACACGTGCAAAGTGAGCATCAAGCCTGGCTGGAGAAGTTGCAGCTTCCTCGGGATCAGTCAAAGAGGTTTCAGAAGAAACCCGCCCAGGTGAGGTTCTGAAATCATCTCATCTCCAGTCACAAGGCAGGTGAGACATGGCCACAAATACCAGAGTTTAACAGTAAGCAGCAGTAAATTACTTGGTGTTTAATTCAACGCCCGAAGTCAAACACAAAGGGCGGGATTCTCTGATAATGGGACTATGTCCCCACGCCTGCGGGAAAATGGGTGCGAATAACTCTGGACTTTTTTCTGGAAAGTCCAGAGTGATTCCTCATTTTGAAGGGGGCTAGCAGGGTTCCGGAGTAGTCCATGCAGTTCTGGCTGCCGATACGGGGCCCCGCGCAGCATGGCGGAGGGTAGCCCCCACAATATAGCCCCCACCCCAGATTGCGCGTGCCTGCCAATCGATGGCCCCTGATCGCAAGCCTGGCAGTCCAGGAGGCCCCCCCGGTGACAGATCCCCCCGCCCCCTGCTCCCCACCATGGTGGCCTCAGACTGCGTCCGCAGCCACCACTCCGAGTGCCCGCCGCGTGGAACCATGAGTGAACCACGCCGGCGGGAACTCGGCCAATTGTCGCGGAGAATCGCCGCGGAGGCCTCTTTCAAGGGCCTCTTACCGGCGCCGCAACGACCTCGTGCGCGTGACTGGCGGCAATTCTCCTGTCCGCGGAGAATCGCGGGAAGGCGTCGGACCCGATCGCGGGTCTGAGGCCCCATTCTCCGCCCCCGCGCCGAGTGCGATTTCGGCGCAGAGGTTCAGAGAACCCCGCCCATAAGCTCCCTTTTCATGAATTCACTAAACAACATTCAGTTTCAAATGATCGCTCATTTGGACTTGTTTGATGATTATTTTGTATTTATCAGCAATAACCATTTTATTCACATATTCACCCATCAAAACTGAATCATTATTTGTCAATGTTTGGTTGAATTGATTTAGCACCATTAACTTAAAAATAAAAATAACCTGAAGATACAGGGTACGATTCAGCAACCCTAGTGCACCCGGCCTGGAGCTGGGCACAGCGGGTGAATCAGGTGAGACTCTCAATGTGGGCTCCCCGCTGGATGCTGGGCCAATCGCAAGTCACCCGGCTACCTCCACCCGGCCTCTCACTAATACGCCCACTTCTTCCAAATAGGAGCAGATCCTGTCTCAAATAATTCTCTCCAGTAATTCCCCTACCACTGACGTTAGGCTCACCGGCCTGTAGTTCCCTGGATTATCCTTGCTACCCTTCTTAAACAACGGAACAATGTTGGGTTTCTCCAGTCCTCCGAGACATCACCTGAAGACAGTGAGGATCCAAAGATTCTGTCAAGGCCTCAGCAATTTCCTCTCTTGCCTCCTTCAGTAATCTGGTTGTAGCTCTAGGAGAGTCTCTCACATCATGGCAGTCTGCTGCGTCCTCCACAACATCGCGCAGCAGAGGGGTGACGAGCTGGAGGAGGGGGAAGAACGCCATGCCTCGTCAATGAGGAGGGTGTAGAGGAGGGCCAGGATGGGCAGGCCATGGGGCCCCGGCAGCCATTGGAGACCGCACAACATGTGCGCCTAGGCCACCACGCACGGGACAATCGAATCACCACCAGGTTCACCGACTATGGGGCCTGGCCACCGGCGGCCCGACTGTTCCGACCCACTCCCCACATCCACTGCCCCCCCCTATCATATTACCCCCTCCCTGTGCAGCCTCCCTGCACCCACTACTACTTCCCTGGCACCTGCACTCCCCCTCCGTGCTTCCACCTGCCACACTACAGGGTGTGGGCCCTGGATTGGCAGCATCAGCAGGCCTGGTCCATGGGATGGAGGATGTCGGACCATGAGGTTGCAGATTGGGGTTGAATACAATTCTGCTGCTGCTGATGGCCCACAGCACCTCGTGGATGCCCAGTCTGGAGTTGCTAGATCTGTTTGAAGTCCACCCCATTTAGCACGGGGCCAGTGCCACACAACACGATGGAGGGTATCCTCAATGTGAAGATAGGACTTTGTCTCCACCAGGACTGTGTGGTGGTCACTTTTACTGATACTGTCATGGACAGATGCATCTGTAGCCGGCAGATTGGTGAGGTTGAGGTCAACTATGTTTTTCCCTCACCACCTTTCGCAGCCCCAGACCAGCAGCTATGTCGTTTAGCACCTGGCGAGCTTGGTCTGTGGTACTACCCAGCCACCAATGGGCATTGAAGTCCCTACCCAGAGTATATTCTGTGCCCTTGCCACCTTCAGAGCTTCATCCAAGTGATGTTCAACATGGAGGAGAACTGATTCATCAGCTGATGGTGGACGGTACATGGTAATAAAGCTGCTTAGAAGAAAGAGGAAAGTGAGAAACGGTATTTGTAACCCAAAACTAAAGAGGGTGAAAAATCCCAGACTCTCTCCTGTGCAGCAGCTAGTGAGGGAAAGTGCAGTGGGAAGGGAGATGGGAAAGCTGGGATAATATGCCGAACAGCAAGCATGTTAGCAGAGCACTGGCAAAACGATGCTGTGTTAAACATGATATCAGAACATGACTTTCTGCAGAAGCTGGATTTTTCCGCCCCGCCCTCCGCAAGAATGCCACAGGCGAGAGGCGGACAATGGAGAAGTCCACTGACCTCGGGCGGGATTCTCCGGTCGACGGGCAGACGCGGCCGGAGAATCCTGCCCAGGGTGTTATAACCCTGCATGGGACTCATCCAGTTGGGATGATTGTTCCCGAGTGCTGATTGGGATATCAGTTAACCAGCATTAGGGTTAAAATAGGTTGGCTGCTGTGGCAGCAACAGGAAGGAGTGAGGACCCTGAGATGTGTACCTGTGTGAACACTGCTGTCATACTAAATAAACATCTTCCTCAGGGACTCTTTGGACTTCCCCTTTGCCATTTACTTCACAAAGGCCCCAATTTCAATTCTTTAAATTGGTTTTGAGTGAGTTAAAATTGAGTATCAAATGGGGCAGATCGATTCCAACAGACTTTGAGAATGATTTTGTTATTCTCAAAGTTAACACATGGATATGGAGCAGGATAATGTTCTGAATGGCATTGTTTTGATTTGACTATGTCATGCTTTATTCTAGACTATATCATGGTGGAACTTGCCATTCATGTTGAACAGTGATTCTATCGTTCACCTAGAATTCAGCCAACAACTGGGTATCCCATAGCCCTGAACTGTAAAATGCTGCGCAGCATCACGTTGAAGTTCCCAATATGTTATTTTGCACAATGTAACTCAGGTGCAGGCAAAATGTAGAATATCAAGAATTTTTCCAAACTCATGAAGAATATTTCAGAGCAGAAATTAATGATCTACGTTCATCATATTTACAGATTTAAGAAATTACAAAACCAGCTCATTTAATTCATTAAATTTATGAATAGTTGATTACAACTGATTAATGTACATTTCCAATGAGGGATCAGTGAGAAGCAGAGTTGGCAGTGCACGGATATGCAGGTGTGTTTTTTGGGTGATTTTTATCCCGTAATTTATTGTCTGAATATTTTTGTCTCTTCTAGCGGCGATGCTGTCGATGTGTGGCCTTACTCCTCCTGGGGGCAGCAATCACAGGGTTTGCTGTGCTTTGGGTAAATGTGGACAATATCCCTTTCTAAGAAGTTGGCATGGAGCACATTTTGTTATCAGTATAAACTTGCTTTAGCCTTTGAACACCAAATGTTCCTCAAAATAAAACCTTTATCTTTCAAGATTTTCAAAAATAATGTACTGGACATGATGAATGTTAAAACATAAGAATTATACAGCTGCATTCGCTCATGGAACACAGACTTGCTGTTTGCTCTTGCCAACCTGATTGAGATCAGTAACTTATCAAGTGTTGAATTCAGACTGCTGACCTATGTGACATATTTCAGTTCGCAAACGGTAGTCCATCGGGTCACCAGTTCTTCAGCTGGCAAAGGCAAATTGCATAAGAGATATTTTCACAGAATACTATAGTGCAGAAGAGGCCCTTCAGCCCATCAAATCTGCACCATAGCTCATAGAATAGAAAAAACTGCTAAGTTCATAGAATTTACAGTGCAGGCCCTGTATGAAAGGCCCTGCCCATCCAATCCCATTTGCCAGCACTTGGCCCATAGCCTTGAATGTTATGACGTGTCGAGTGCTCACCCAAGCACTTTTTAAAGGGTGTGAGTCAACCCGCCTCTAGCACCCTCCCAGGCCGCGCATTCCAGATCATCACCACCCTCTGGGTAAAAACGTTTTTCCTCAAATCCCCCCAAACCTCCCACACCTCACCTTGAACCTCCTCATAACTGACCCTTCAACTAAGGTGAACAGCTGCTCCCTATCCACCCTGTCCATGCCCCTCAATCTTCTACACCTTGATCAGGTCTCCCCTCAGTCTTCTCTGCTCCAGTGAAAACAACCCAAGCCTATCCAACCTCTCTTCGTAACTTAAATGTTCCCAGGCAACATCCTGGTGAATCTCCTCTGCACCCCCTCCTGTGCAGTCACATCTTTCCTATCGTGTGGGGATCAGAATTGCGCACAGTACTCCAGCTGTGGCCTCACCAATGTTCTATACAACTCCAACATGACCTTCCTGCTTTTGTAATCGATGCCCTGATTGATAAAGGCAAGTATCCCAAATGTCTTTTTCACCACCCTATTAACCTGCCCTTTTGCCTTCAGAGATCTGTGGACAAACACACCAAGGTCACGTTGTTCCTCGGAACTTCCCAGTGTGGTGCCATTCATTGAATATTTCCGTGTTAAATTACTCCTTCCAAAGTGTAACACCTCACACTTTTCAGGTTTAATTTCATCTGCCATGTTTCTGCCCATTTGACCATCCCGTCTGTATCTTCCTGTAACCCAAGACACTCAACCTCACTGTTAACCACCCGGCCAATCTTTGTGTCTTCTGCAAACTTACTGATCCTACCCCCCACATGGTCATCTATGTCATTTATATAAATGAAGAATAATAGGGGGCCCAGCACAGATCCCTGTGGTACGCCACTGGTCACTGGCTTCCAGACACTAAAGCAGCCGTCTGTCATCACCAGATCTCAGATTTGTGAATGTGGTGGTATGTATTAGGGGTAGTACGGTACCTGTGAAGTCGAGAGGCTATTGGTAGACAGACACTGGGTCCTGGTTGGATCTGCCGTCTGCTGGTTCCGCCCAGCAAGACGGAGTATAAGAGCCCGGGTTCTCCCAGCAGCCACATTCTGTAACTGAGCTGCTGGGGAACAAGTCTTGCTTAATAAAGCCTCGATTGACTTCATCACTTCTCGACTCGTGAGTAATTGTTGTGCTACAATTTATTAAGCAGACTTAAAAAGACTATGGAGCTCCGGATCGCCCCGGAGTGTCTGCGAATCAGCCCCCATGAAGCAAACTCGGCGGCCGTGTTTAAACACTGGCTAGCATGCTTCGAAGGTTACCTTCGAACGGTCCCCGGCCGGACCACGGAAGACCAGAATTCATGCAGGTCCTGCATTCCAGGGTGAGCCCGGAGATCTACACGCTCATCGAAGATGCGGAGGATTTCCCGACGGCGCTCACCATGCTGAAAGGGGTCTACATTCGGCCCAAACCAGGTCTACGCACGCCACCAACTCGCGCTGAGACGGCAAATCCCCGGAGAATCGCTGGACGAGTTCTACAGCGCGCTGTTGATATTGGGGAGGAACTGCAACTGCCGGGTTGGTGAGCGCAAACGAGCATATAGAGCTCCTAATCAGGGATACTTTTGTGGCAGGGATGACTTCTTCTCAAATTCGCCAGAGACTGCTGGAGAGAGACTCGTTAGGACTCACAGAGGCACGGGCCCTTGCAGCCTCCCTCGACGTGGCCTCACAAAAGTCCCGCGCCTACGGCCCTGACCGCGCGGCAGCCCCTTGGGCTCCGTGGACCCCAGTTGTGACCGACCCCCCGGCACCCCCCACCCCCCCGCAAGCCTGCGCGGCCAGAGCACCAGACCATCCGGGTGGGCCCCGCTGCTATTTTTGCGGGCAGGCGAAACACCCCCGGCAGCGCTGCCCGGCCCGTTCAGCCATCTGTAAAAGCTGCAGCAAAAAGGGGCACTACTCAGCGGTGTGCCAGTCCCGGGGGGTCGTCGCTATCTCCGGGGGAGAACGGGGACAGCCGACTCAACCCCCCCTAACGATCCATGTGCGGCCCGCGGGCGCCGCCATTTTGGGTCCCGGACACCACGCGGGGAGGATGGGCGCCGCCATCTTCTGACCACCCGGCCACGTGTGATCCATGGGGGCGGCCATTTTGTCCGCCCCCGACCACGCGCGATCCATGGACGCCGCCATCTTGGCTGATAGCCAAGGACCCCAGCATAGACGGCTCCACGGGGTCTGAAGAAAACGTCCCGATGCAACAACCACGACTGGCTTCGGTGACCTTGGACAAATCGCGGCCCCGAACGCTCCAAACGGCAACAACAACGGTGCTGGTCAACGGGTACGAGACGCCCTGCCTGATCGACTCTGGGAGCACGGAAAGTTTTATCCATCCGGATACGGTAAGACGTTGTTTTCTTTCCATTTGTCCAAGCACCCAAAAGATTTTCCTGGCAGCGGGATCCCATTCCGTAGAGATCAAAGGGTTCTGCATCGCGAACCTAACGGTGCAAGGGAGTGAGTTTAAGAATTATCAGCTTTATGTCCTTCCCCACCTCTGCGCGCCCACTCTCCTAGGGTTAGATTTCCAATGTAACCTCCAGAGCCTAACGTTCCAATTTGGCGACCCAATACCCCCACTCACTATCTGCAGCCTCGCGACCCTCAAGGTTGAACCACCTTCCTTGTTTGCGAACCTCACCCCGGATTGCAAGCCCGTCGCCACTAGGAGCAGACGATACAGCGTCCAGGGTCGAACGTTTATCCGGTCTGAAGTCCAGCGGCTGCTGAAGGAAGGCATAATCCAGGCCAGCAATAGTTCCTGGAGAGCCCAGGTGGTAGCTGTGAAGACCGGGGGGAAGCAGAGGGTGGTCGTAGACTATAGTCAGACCATCAATAGGCACACGCAGCAAGATGCGTACCCTCTCCCCCGCATATCCGACATGGTCAATCGGATTGCACAGTACAAAGTCTTTTCTACCGTGGACCTCAAGTCCGCATACCACCAGCTCCCCATCCGCCCGAGTGACCGCAAGTACACGGCCTTCGAGGCAGACGGGCGGCTCTACAATTTTTTAAGGGTCCCATTTGGCGTCACAAACTTAGTCTCGGTCTTCCAACGGGAGATGGACCGAATGGTTGACCAGCACGGTTTGCGGGCCACGTTCCCATACTTCGACAATGTAACCACCTGCGGCCATGACCAGCAGGTCCACGACACCAACCTCCGCAAATTCCTCCAGACCGCTAACGCCCTGAACCACACCTATAACGAGGAAAAATGCATTTTTAGCACTAACCGTATGGCCATCCTGGGATACGTAGTGCGCAATGGAGTTATAGGTCTCGACCCTGAACGCATGCGCCCCCTTATGGAATTTCCCCTCCCCCACTGCTCCAAAGCCCTGAAACGCTGCCTGGTCTTCTTCTCGTACTACGCCCAGTGGGTTCCCCAATACACAGACAAGGCCCGCCCGTTAATCCAGTCCACTACCTTCCCCCTGTCGACAGAGGCCCGCCAGGCCTTCAGCCGCATCAAAGCTGATATCGCAAAGGCCACGATGCACACAATCGACGAATCCCTCCCCTTCCAAGTTGAGAGCGACGCATCCGATGTAGCTCTGGCGGCCACCCTCAACCAAGCGGGCAGACCCGTGGCCTTTTTCTCCCGAACCCTCCACGCCTCAGAAATCCGCCACTCCTCAGTGGAAAGGGAAGCCCAAGCCATAGTGGAAGCTGTGCGACTTTGGAGGCATTACCTGGCCGGCAGGAGATTCACTCTCCTCACTGACCAACGGTCGGTAGCCTTTATGTTCGATAATGCACAGCGGGGCAAAATCAAGAACGACAAGATCTTAAGGTGGAGGATTGAGCTCTCCACCTATAACTATGAGATCTTGTATCGTCCCGGGAAGCTGAACGAGCCTCCTGATGCCCTATCCCGTGGCACATGTGCCAACGCACAAGTAGACGGCCTCCAAGCCCTCCACGACGACCTCTGCCACCCGGGGGTCACTCGATTCTACCATTTTGTGAAGTCCCGCAACCTCCCCTACTCTGTCGAGGAGGTCCGTACAGCCACCAGGAACTGCCAAATCTGCGCAGAGTGCAAACCGCACTTTTTCAGACCAGATAGAGCGCACCTGATAAAGGCTTCCCGTCCTTTTGAACGCCTCAGTTTGGATTTCAAAGGCCCCCTCCCCTCCACCGACCGCAACGCGTACTTCCTAAACGTGGTGGACGAATACTCCCGTTTCCCCTTCGCCATCCCCTGCCCCGACATGACCACGGCCACAGTCATTAAAGCCCTCGGCACCATCTTTACACTGTTCGGTTTCCCCGCGGACATCCATAGCGATAGGGGGACCTCCTTCATGAGCGACGAACTGCGTCAGTTCCTGCTCAGCAAGGGCATTGCCTCGAGCAGGACGACCAGTTACAACCCCCGGGGGAACGGTCAGGTAGAGAGGGAGAACGGTACGGTCTGGAAGACCGTCCTACTGGCCCTACGGTCCAGAAATCTCCCAGTTTCCCGTTGGCAGGAAGTCCTGCCGGATGCCCTCCACTCCATCCGGTCGCTGCTGTGTACTAGCACTAATCAAACGCCTCATGAGCGCCTCCTTGTCTTCCCCAGGAAGTCCTCCTCCGGAACGTCGCTGCCGACCTGGCTGGCAGCCCCAGGACCCACCTTGCTCCGAAAGCATGTGCGGGCGCACAAATCGGACCCGTTGGTCGAGAGGGTTCACCTTCTCCACGCAAACACTCAGTACGCCTACGTGGCGTACCCCGACGGCCGACAGGACATGGTCTCCCTGCGGGTCCTGGCGCCCGCCAGAACCACACACACACCCCCAACACCAATCACCCCCTCCCTCCCAACGGCACACCCCACGGCCGCTCCCTTCCCGGGTGGATCGGTCCTCCTCCAGTGCCCGCCCAGGAGTAAAGAACCAGGGATGAACAGCGCAACGCTCCCAGAGACGACAGTGCCTGAGCCAGCACCTGCACCACCACCGGGGCTGAGGCGATCGACAAGGACGACCAGGACACCCGCTCGACTCGTGGAATCCGTGTGACAAAAATCTGCAAATAATTCTGACAAAACCTGTAAATAGTTAACTGTTGAGCTCAATGCATAGCCACTGCAGGAAAATAGTTCCAGGACCAGCTTTGTAAACCCGTACCACCATGCGACCCACCACCCCGCCGGGTTCCTTTTTAACAAGGGGTGAATGTGGTGGTATGTGTTAGGGGTAGTGCGGTACCTGTGAAGCCGAGAGGCTATTGGTAGACAGACACAGGGTCCTGGTTGGATCTGCTGTCTGCTGGCTCCGCCCAGCAAGGCGGAGTATAAGAGCCCGGGTTCTCCCAGCAGCCGCATTCTATAACTGAGCTGCTGGGGAACAAGTCTTGCTTAATAAAGCCTCGATTGACTTCATCACTTCTCGACTCGTGAGTAATTATTGTGCTACAGGGATCATATATCTCCGTCTGGCTGATACGGAGCAGTATCAGAACAGGTTATCCAGTGGCATTCCTGATTGACCTTTGACCCCCTCCCCCAGGGAAAAGGCTCCCTTAAATTGAAAGGAAATGGGACAACCACTTGCAGAATCCAATTTTATTGTATGTAGAGAGAATTTGATCTCCATGGTCAACACCAGCCTCAGCAAAAAATGTTAGCCATTTAAAATTTGAACCTCTTGTTTAAACTAGAATTTCAAAATGAAAATTTGATAAAGGTGTTGGGAAAAACAGTTGGAAAGTTGTTAGTCCAGGAGCCCCATGAGGAAAAGGTCAGGGGTTTACCCAGCGAATTTGGGCTGCCCAAAACTCTCAAATATAACAAAGTATAAAGTCTGTGAAACTACTGACTATTGAACAGTCAGGAATCAATATTAAAAAGTGTCACTATTTTGGGAGAGAATTTTATTGAGAAAAATACAGCATAGCTGTGGAAAATCTGTGAGTCACCATTTTGAACATAGAGTTCAGTTACCTGGAGGGTCAAGTGGCAAGAAAACAATTGACTTCAAAGATTTTATGTTAGATTCTCCGTTTGGTAGACTAAATGCTGATGCTGGGACTGAATCGCGTGAATTCTACGATCCCAATAGCGGCACAGGTCCCGGAGTGATTCAGGACATCCTAATGGGCTAGCACCAGCGGCACGAGGAATTCGTGCAATTCCAACGAATGCTGGCATGTGATTCACCAGAGTCGGGATTGACACTCGAGAGCCTGATGAGCTGCAGCCGTATATAATCACTCCACTCCCCCACACTCATTCCAGCCAACAAGATGCCACCCTGAAGGAAAGCACCCAGGTTCACTGATGCCGAGCTCGAGACACTGTTGGATGCCATGGGGGGGAGGGGGCCATCATATTTGCTGGGGTGGGAAGGAGGCTGACTCCCGCCGACATTAGCCGGGCCTGGGCGCAGGTGGCAGAGCCCGAGAGCGCCGTGGGCCCCACCGCCAGGGCCAGCCAGCAGCGCAGGAAGAAACTGCATGACCTCGTCAGGGTGGCCAGGGTGAGTCATCACCACCACCGTGCCCCTGGCACCAATCTGCGTCCCACACTCTCCACTTCCATCACGCTCCACCAACGCACCCCTCCACCATGTGGCCCCCAATCAGGTGGCCCCGCCGGCAGTGGTGGCCGATGATGGCCAACCCCCAAGCCAGCCAGGGTGGGTCACCACCAGCACTGCATCCCTGGCACCATCTCCATCCCACACACCTCCGAGAGGGCAATCGAATCCCACCCACCAGCAGACCGTGTGCACCCCACCCTGCACCCCACTGCAACACCCACACCGCTCACCATGGCCGGATGCCCTGCGGACCCCCGGAGTATCGCACACTGTGCATTATCGTCCCTCCTGAAGAAGGTGGCTTACAACCGCTGGGAGAAGACCAGAGGGGGCCCGCCGGATCTGCGGTTCCTCACCATCGATGGACCTGGTCGGAGTGTGGGCAGTCGCCGAGGCGGAGGTCGGCATCAGTGAACCAAATGAGCCCCAAAGAATCGCAATGACCTTTTTGCACATGTGGTACCGACACCCTCCCCCCCCCCCGGCTCACCACCCCTACCCGCGATCTAATCATGCGCCTGGTCTTGCAGGGTCCCAGGGTAGGTCCCGTCCCCCCCCCCCCCCCAACCCCCAGCCCCCCCTCCCGCCACCCCCCCTGCGCGAGGCTCATCCAGCGAAGAGGCAGGATCTGCTGGTGACTCGCGCCCCTAACGGCAACTGCGACACCCGGAGGCACTTCTCGTCACTGCTGTCACCAGCACTCTCTACCACCCCAGAAACACTCAGCTTTGTCGGGCATGTCAGTGAAGAGGCTCCTGGGGCTCATGTGTGTGTGCACCACACACATGCTGCGGTACATCAGGCAGATGTAGGAGCCCCTGAAGGGGCGGACGGTCGGATGGCGGCCCAACCCCAGGGACTAGCTGCCGTCCAGACAGGTTTCAGACCTCTGGAAAGGGCGGTCCCATAAATGTTGGAGATGCAGTGGCGAGTCATGGACTGCAGGAGGGGGTGTAAGCTACCATCCAGCACCTGCAGCTGGAGTTGGAGGAGTCCAACCATTTGCAGGAGGAGGAGGTGGTGTCGACCATAAGTTCCACCCAGGCCAACACCACAAGGGTGGCATCTGCAGTGGAGGCCTTGGGTCAGGATGTCCAAGGACTGGGCACAGTGTGCAGGGGGTGGCTGAGGCACAGGACAGGGCGGCCCTGTCACAGGCAGTCATGACAAGGCCACATGGACATGGCAGCGGCGCTCCAGGGCGTGGCCCAGTCACAGCGGGCCATGGCTGCGGGCTTCGAGAGCATTGGCCTGGCGCTGGCTGACCTGAGCCAGACACAGAGGCACCTGACATGGTCCCTGAATGATGACACAGTTCCAGAGGGTCCCCGGAGCTCGCTCCAGCCCCGTCCCAAAAAGTAGCCCGGGGGCCAACGACACTCTGAGGGAGGAGCTGGTGATGGAGCACGTTTTGGTAACTCCCACAGGGGAAGTGCCGGAACACCACATCTGTCCCTGGCGCATCTAATGGGCAGCAACCAGAACAGGGTGGCACCACACCACCTTGAACACCCTGAATGTTGTGGAGGATGCAGCAGGCCACACGACGTGTGAGACTCTCCTGGGGCTGTAATGGAGGCCCCCCCAGAGTGGTCCAGGCACCTGAACCACATCTTCAAAAGGCCGAAGCACGGCACGATCAAGGCCTTGGTCGATGTGCGGGTGTCGTTATAGCGAGTCACCACGTTGCTCTGTGGCCTCCGTATAGGCGTCATCAGCCACGACTGCAGCGGATAACTCCTGTCACCCAATAGCCAACCCCCCAGTCGGGGGAACGACTCGAAGGTGTCGGTCACCGTCGAGTGCGCCAGGATGAAGGAGCCGTGCACACTGGCCTGGTAACGACGCAGACGTGCACGATGTACATCTCATGATCATACACCAACTGCACCTTCATGGAGAGGGACCCCATGCAGTTCCTGCAGTGTACCTCCTCATGCACCAGTGCCCTTAGAGGGACATGCAACCCGTCGATCACCCCTTGGACCTGGGGCATCCCAGTAATGGCGGTGAACCCACTGCCCGGGCAACCTGATGCACTCATTCTACGACTCTTTTCTCACAGGCACTGCACGCCAGTTAGAGACATTATCACCCCCTGGTGGCTCCACCATTATCCAATATGTTGATGACTTAGTCCTTGCCAGCCCTGATTTCGTCATTAACCAACGTGACACCGTTTATCTGCTCATCCGTCTCCATTCGTGGGGGTATGTGATCCCAGCCGCTAAAGTTCATAAAGGTCAACGACAGGTCAAATTTTTGGGTGTCCCAATAAGTGCTGCTGATCGCTCCCTTACTCAGAGACGTATTAATCCTCTACTGCAGACCCCATTTCCTACATCGCCCAAGCAGTGCGAGCTTTTATAGGATTGGTGAACTTTTGCAGACAATGGATTCCGAATGTTACTGTCCACACTAAAGAATTAACTCCGTACTCCTCTCAAAATGCTCCTCTTAAGTTTGAACTCCCCGATTCAGCAAAGCAATCTTTTGTTACTCTCAAAGACGCCCTGGCTACCGCCCCAGCACTAGGACGACCTATGTATGACAGACCCTTTCAGTTGTACGTTAATGTTCTTGATGAATGTGCCACTGGTGTTCTAACACAAAAGCACAGTGACCGCCGTCGCCTGGTCGCCTACTATTCTATTAAATTGGATCCTGTAGCTTGCGGTCTCCTTCCCTGCACCCAAATTCTTACGGCTGTCCATTTGTTAGTGCAGGCAGCCTCTAATCTGACCCTTCACCAGCCAGTACAAGTGCATACCTCGCACTCTATTGTGGCTCTCCTAACGTCTCAGCAAACCCAGCATCTGACTCAAGCTCGCTTGAGCCGTTATGAGGTTTCACTATTACAGAACCCCTACCTCTCTTTTCATTACTGTTCAACCTTAAATCCTGCTGTGTTCACTCCTGTTCAATTAGGGAATGCCCGTGCTGATTCAGGTGCTAAGGCTGCGGCTACATCAGCCTCTTTGATTGTTCCCAGTGGGGCTAATCAGGCTCTAAATCAGGTACCTGCATTCGGAACGAAGGGCATGCCAGAGATAACCGAGGTTCAAAATTTACAGAGGGACGCCTCTGATTCTGAGCGCACACTATGGAAGTCAATGGGGTGTTCGCACTCCTTGACACGGGACCAGTTGGTCAAGTTTGTATTCAGAATTCTTTATTGCCGGTACTTATTGATTATTTGCATTCTTGTACCCATCTTGGCAAGGAGGGAAAGGTACAGCTACTCCTGAAAACTTGGTGGCACCCAGATTTGAATACAGCAGCGCAAATGCGGCTGGATCGATGCCTCATTTACATGAAACATAATAAGGGTAAAGGCATTAAATGCCCTCCAGGAACCACTCCCTTGCCAGGTGGCCCTTTTGCCTGTATACAGCTTGATTTTATTGAATTACCAAAAGTACAGTGCTGTAAATATTGTTAGTAATAATCAATGTGTTTAGTAAATGGATTGAAGCCGTCCCCACCACAAATTGTACTGCACATACGGTGGTGAAGTTGTTAACAGAAGTTATTCCTCGTTTTGGGATACCCAAAATGGTGAGCTCAGACAATGGACCACATTTTGTGGCTCGGATCAATACTGAATTGTGCGAAGCACTCGTAATTAAACAGCAACTGCACTGCGCGTATCACCCGCAGGCAGCAGGAATTATCTAAATTGACTGAAAAAACTGGGTTAAATTGGCTAAAGGTATTACCCTTGGCACTGTTTCACATGCAGGTGACTCCACATTCGCGGACCGGACTGTCAGCTGAAGAGATAGTCTATGGTCGGCCAATGAGGACTCCCTGGGATGCCCATGAAAAACCCATGGAGGGAGTAGACCTCCATGTGATGGGGGAACAGGTGCAGAACTATTTGAAGCAATTAACACTTTCTCTGAAGTTTCTCCACTCACAGGTGAAACAGGCACCCAGTGACAGCAGGAACAGCCGTCCCTCGATATCCAGTGATCGAACCCGGAGACTACATATTGGTAAAGAACTGGGACAGAAAGAAACTAGGACAACGCTGGAGCGGACCTTTCCTAGTACTACTGACTACACCGACTTCCGTCAAGCTTGAAGGATGTTCAAGTTGGATACATCTATCCGATTGCAAGAAGGTAGTCTCCAATCCAGACGCGAACACAGGATGTGTTATAATTTTTGGACTCTCTGGACTATTTGGCCTCAATGGCCACTCAGTAGTAAAAAAAACGGACTACCTGGGAACTGCATGCCAATACCTATTTATATATGACATATCTTTATGCTGAAAAATTGAATGTAAGCAAATGTTGGGTTTGTACCCACATCCCCGTCCATTCGAGGGAAGGAATGCCTCTCCCTCCCCTTTCATATTGCAGATAGTTGAATGGATTTTACAACAAAATCAAACAGGGATCAGGGGAGATAGGGGAGATATGGAAATATGGAGATCTGCTGGCTATGACATGACTAAATTTTCGGCTTCGTATCAACCTGCTTATAATCATGCCTCGACTGCACCCTCCCTCACTGTCCACGCGAATAATGTTCAAGGTGTTTTGATAAATCAGGAAAAGGAAAGTTGATGGGGCAAAGTAGGTGCAACCTTACAGTTGACTGGCAAGGACCAGGCATATCCAACAAGGGCATGTTTAACTGTGATTGGTCCAGGGTATGGAATATAACCTCTAATAGTTCATGGGGACAAACATCCCCAATCCCCTGGATGACATTAGCTGATGATTTTACGGCCTATAATGGAACATATTTCATATGCGGCACTAAAGCATACCCATGGCTCCCTATTGTTTGGACAGGATCCTGCTTTCTGGGATATGTCGTACCCCAAATGCGTCACCTACCCACCCTTAAGCATTACTACTCGCGAGCCAAAAGGACTATTACTAAAACAGAACAGTTCTTCATGGTGGCCGTAAGGAACGGGCAAGGCAGCCAACAAACTGATCCACATGGCCTCAGCAATGGAACAACTGGCGAACGTAACGGCAGCAGAAGCCAGAGAAACTGGACAGGCACTGGCCGAGGTCTCAGCTGAGCTGGTGGCTGTCCGGACCGTGGCATTACAAAATCGACTGGCTTTGGACTATCTGTTAGCCTCGCAGGGAGGAGCGTGCGCTATCGTAGGTCAGGAGTGCTGTACGTATATTCCAGATGGCTCTGAAAATATCACTAACCTGGCCGACCACATTAAGAGACAGGCTGATGAAATTCAAGAGATTGGCAGTGAATTTCATGACTATAACCCGCCGGATTGGCTACGTTGGTTGGGTCACAGATTATTTGATTGGATCTTTAAGGCCTTCATTCTACTACTACTACTAATGCTACTAGGGATAGGATTGCTTGGTTGCTTGTGTAAATGCATTTTCAATCGAGTCATGGATATACCTATTTAACTTGTTGTCATGATATGACAAAAGGAGGGAATGTGATGTTGTACGAATTAAGTAATGGCATGATGGGAAAATTGGTCAACTATTCGGTACAATGTAAGAAAAGCTGGCCTAGCCATTTCAATGTACCAGACCCCTTTGTAAGACCAATAAGGCTGACTCCGCATAACCTAAAGCATGAATAAGATCAGAGAAGGTCAAGCTATTCCAAAATGCCTGACCTCTGTAATTTCTGATAAGGCTAACTCGTCATAACCCAGGGCGGTATGAATAAGACAAGATAAGGAATGGATGGGTCTCCTCCGACCTTTTAATGTTCTATCAAAGGACAAGATAATGGTATGAGGGATGAGACAAAGAGTCCGAGAAGATCAACAGGTCAGCAGGTTAATGACATTACATAAGAACATAAGAACTAGGAGCAGGAGTAGGCCATCTGGCCCCTCGGGCCTGCTCCACCATTCAATGAGATCATGGCTGATCTTTGTGGACTCAGCTCCACTTTCCGGCCCGAACACCATAACCCTTAATCCCTTTATTCTTCAATAAACTATCTATCTTTATCTTAAAAACATTTAATGAAGGAGCCTCTACTGCTTCACTGGGCAAGGAATTCCATAGATTCACAACCCTTTGGGTGAAGAAGTTCCTCCTAAACTCAGTCCTAAATCTACTTCCCCTCATTTTGAGGCTATGCCCCCTAGTTCTGCTTTCACCCGCCAGTGCAAACAACCTGCCCGCATCTATCCTATCTATTCCCTTCATAATCTTATATGTTTCTATAAGATCCCCCTTCATCCTTCTAAATTCCAACGAGTACAGTCCCAGTCTACTCAACCTCTCCTCGTAATCCAACCCCTTCAGCTCTGGGACTAACCTAGTGAATCTCCTCTGCACACCCTCCAGTGCCAGTACGTCCTTCCTCAAGTAAGGAGACCAAAACTGAACACAATACTCCAGGTGTGGCCTCACTAACACCTTATACAATTGCAGCAGAACCTCCCTAGTCTTAAACTGTATCCCTCTAGCAATGAAGGACAAAATTCCATTTGCCTTCTTAATCACCTGTTGCACCTGTAAACCAACTTTTTGCGACTCATGCACTAGCACAGCCAGGTCTCTCTGCACAGCAGCATGTTTTAATATTTTATCATTTAAATAATAATCCCTTTTGCTGTTATTCCTACCAAAATGGCTAACCTCACATTTGTCAACATTGTATTCCATCTGCCAGACCCTAGCCCATTCACTTAGCCTATCCAAATCCCTCTGCAGACTTCCAGTATCCTCTGCACTTTTTGCTTTCCCACTTACCTTAGTGTCGTCTGCAAACTTGGACACATTGCCCTTGGTCCCTAACTCCAAATCATCTATGTAAATTGTGAACAGTTGTGGGCACAACACTGATCCCTGAGGGACACCACTAGCTACTGATTGCCAAACAGAGAAACACCCATTAATCCCCACTCTTTGCTTTCTATTAATTAACCAATCCTCTATCCATGCTACTACTTTCCCCTTAATGCCATGCATCTTTATCTTATGCAGCAACCTTTTGTGTGGCACCTTGTCAAAGGCTTTCTGGAAATCCAGATATACCACATCCATTGGCTCCCCGTTATCTACCGCACTGTTAATGTCCTCAAAAAATTCCACTAAATTAGTTACGCACGACCTGCCCTTTTTGAACCCATGCTGCATCTGCCCAATGGGACAATTTCCATCCAGATGCCTCGCTATTTTTTCCTTGATGATAGATTCCAGCATCTTCCCTACTACCGAAGTTAAGCTCACTGGCCTATAATTACCCGCTTTCTGCCTACCTCCTTTTTTAAACAGTGATGTCACGTTTGCTAATTTCCAATCCGCCGGGACCACCCCAGAGTCTAGTGAATTTTGGTAAATTATCACTAGTGCATTTGCAATTTCCCTAGCCATCTCTTTTAGCACTCTGGGATGCATTCCAACAGGTCCAGGAGACTTGTCTATCTTTAGCCCCATGAGCTTGCCCATCACTACCTCCTTGGTGATAACAACCCTCTCAAGGTCCTCACCTGTCATAGCCTCATTTCCATCAGTCACTGGCATGTTATTTGTGACTTCCACTGTGAAGACCGACCCAAAAAACCTGTTCAGTTCCTCAGCCATTTCCTCATCTCCCATTATTAAATCTCCCTTCTCATCCTCTAAAGGACCAATATTTACCTTAGCCACTCTTTTCTGTTTTATATATTTGTAGAAATATTTACTGTCTGTTTTTATATTCTGAGCAAGTTTACTCTCATAATCTATCTTACTCTTCTTTATAGCTTTTTTTAGTAGCTTTCTGTTGCCCCCTAAAGATTTCCCAATCCTCTAGTCTCCCACTGATCTTTGATACTTTGTATGTTTTTTCCTTCGATTTGATACTCTCCCTTATTTCCTTAGATATCCACGGTCGATTTTCCCTCTTTTTACCGTTTTTCCTTTTTGTTGGTATAAACCTTTGCTGAGCACTGTGAAAAATCACTTGGAAGGTTCTCCACTGTTCCTCAACTGTTTCACCATAAAGTCTTTGCTCCCAGTCTACCTTAGCTAGTTCTTCTCTCATCCCATTGTAATCTCCTTTGTTTAAGCACAAAACACTAGTGTTTGATTTTACCTTCTCACCCTCCATCTGTATTTTAAATTCCACCATATTGTGATCGCTCCTTCCGAGAGGATCCCTAACTATGAGATCCTGAATCAATCCTGTCTCATTACACAGGACCAGATCTAGCACCGCTTGTTCCCTCGTAGGTTCCATTACATACTGTTCTCGGAAACTATCGCGGATACATTCTATAAACTCCTCCTCAAGGTTGCCTTAACCGACCTGGTTAAACCAATCGACATGTAGATTAAAATCCCCCATGATAACTGCAGTACCATTTCTACATGCCTCAGTTATTTCTTTGTTTATTGCCTGCCCCACCATAATGTTACTATTTGGTGGCCTATAGACTACTCCTATCAGTGACTTTTCCGCCTTACTATTCCTGATTTCCACCCAAATGGATTCAACCTTATCCTCCATAGCACCAATATCATCCCTTACTGTTGCCCGGATGTCATCCTTAAATAACAGAGCTACACCACCTCCCTTACCATCCACTCTGTCCTTCAGAATAGTTTGATACCCTCGGATATTTAACTCCCAGTCGTGACCATCCTTTAACCATGTTTCAGTAATGGCCACTAAATCATAGTCATTCACGATGATTTGCGCCATCAACTCATTTACCTTATTCCGAATACTACGAGCATTCAGGTAAAGTACACTTATGTTGGCTTTTTTACCTCTGTTCTGAATCTTAACACCTCGATCAGTAACCTCTCCTAAGTTATATTTCCTCTTAACCTTTCTCCTAATTTTCCTTGTCGTTGAACCCATATCTTCATGTACCAACCTGCCGCGTTGCTTACCATTAATGTTTTCACTTCCCGTTTTATTCCTTTTAGTATTCCTGGTCCTATTCACTGAGCTCCCCTCAGTCACTGTACCTTGTACTGTCGCCCTTTTTGATTTTTGACTATGGCTTCTCTGCCTTACACTTTCCCCCTTACTGCCTTTTGTTTCTGTCCCTGTTTTACTACCTTCCAACTTCCTGCATCGGTTCCCATCTCCCTGCCACATTAGTTTATACTCTCCCCGACAGCTCGAGCAAACACCCCCCCCTAGGACATCGGTTCCAGTCCTGCCCAGGTGCAGACCGTCCGGTTTGTACTGGTCCCACCTCCCCCAGAACCGGTTCCAATGTCCCAGGAATTTGAATCCCTCCCTCTTGCACCATCTCTCAAGCCACGCATTCATCCTATCTATCCTGACATTCCTACTCTGACTAGCTCGTGGCACTGGTAGCAATCATTGCTTCCGTTTCTACTTCCGATCGAATTCCTGACTAAGCTGTAGCCACATAATCTTGATAATGATAATGTATAAATACTGAACTGATTTTCTGTAAAAGCACATACTTGAGTAGGAATCAGCACTGGTAGTAACTGCTCTCCGACCTCAACTTTCAGCCAAAACTGCATGCGGTCATTTTGTAAATAAAGCCTTGTTATTTTACCATAACAATCTATTGTTGAGTCTTTACCACAGTCAAAGAAACATGAAAATATTGAATTCTACATATTCATGCTGATGTATTGCATACTCAGGCATACAAGGCATCCGTGATGGTGACCTGTGCACCCAGGTCTAGGAGATCCAAGCAGGTCCCCACTCGCCTCCTGAATGACTACTTTGCATATATGTACAGGGCGACCGTCACCTTGACGGCCACCAGGAGCGGGTGTCCTCTTCCATACCCCGCACGCGGTTCCAGGTATGCCATGATGCGACAGATATGCCATACGGTCTCACGGATTATCTGGAGTCTTTGACGGCAAGTCCGGTCCGGCAGATCCTCGAATATCAGATGCTGTAGGTACACACGGGACCTGATGCGGTGAGGCCTTCCTATCTTCTTCCCGTCCTGTTGGGCAGCCAGCTCTCCATTTTCTCCAGCTGACACGTTCCCCTCCGCGCCGCACCCCTAGCCCTGTCGATGCCTGTCACCTGGGGGGGGGGTGCTCTGACTTCGGCAGGGGTCCGGTTGTCTGGCGCTAGCCATGCCAGCCATACGCTCTGCAACCCCCATCCTACGCCCTCCTGTGGGGTGTACTGTCGGCGTCATCCTTGGGTGGGCCACATGATGCCCCGCCAGCAGGGTGGCGCCTGGTTACTCCTTCCAAAGCGTATCACCTCACACCTTTCAGGTTTAAATTCCATCTGCCACTTTTCTGCCCATTTGACCATCCTGTCTATATCTTCCTGTAACTCAAGACACTCAACATCACTGTTAACCACCCAAACTCCTCCCTTGCCTCCCACAGCATCCTGGGACACAATCCAACCAGATCTGGAGAATTTGTCCACTTTTAAACATGACAGCTCCTCCGATGCTTTGCCACTCGCTATGTCAATTTGCTCAAGTACCTCTCCGTCTCTCTCCTTGAGTTCTATACACCCTCATTCTCTTGGGTGAAGACGGAGGTGAAGTATACGTTCAACACCCTACCAATGTCCTCTGGCTCCACCCACAGATTGCCCCCTTGGTCCCAAATGGGCCCTACTCTTTCCCTGGTTTTCCTCTTCCCATTGATATACTTATAGCCTCCTCCCTCTGCAACTGGATCCTCGACTTCCTGACCCACAGACCACAATCAGTAAAGGCAAATGACGCCTCCTCCGCGATAGTCCCCAATACCTGGATCCCGCAAGGCTGTGTACTTAGCCCCCTACAATAGTCCCTATACACAAATGACTGTGTGGCAAAATTCGCCCCACCAACTTCATCGACAAGTTTGCTGATGACATGACCGTAGTGGGTCGGATCTCAAACAACAATGAGTCACAATACAGGAGGGAGGGAAAGAATCTAGTGGAGTGGTGCAACATCAACAATCTCTCCCTCAATGTTAGGAAACTATGGAGCTGGTCATCAACTTCAGGAAGCAAAGTGTCGTACACGCCCCTGTCTGCATCAACAGGGCCGAGGTGGAGATGGTTGACAGCTTCAAATTCCTAAGTGTAAACATCACCAACATATCTGTCTTGGTCCACCCATGTTGATGCCACGACCAAGAAAGCACAACAGCACCTATACTTCCTCAGGAAATTACAGAAATTTGGCATGTCCACATTGACTCTTACCAATTTTTACAGATGCACCATAGAATGCATCCTACCTGGCTGCATCACAGCCTCGTATGGCAACTGCTCGGCCCAAGACCGCAAGAAACTTCAGAGTCGTGAACACAGCAAGTCCATCACACAAACCCACCTCCCATCCATTGACTCTATCTACACGTCCCTTGGGAAAGCGGGCCACATAATCAAAGACCCCTCCCACCCGGCTTATTCACTCTTCCAACTTCTTCCATCGGGCAGGAGATACAAAGGTTTTGAGAACACGCGCTGACAGATTCAAAACAGCTTCTTCCCCGCTGTTACCTGACTCCTGAATGGCCTTCCTATGGTTCTACGCAATTCTCTACGGTTGTAGCACTATATTTGTATGCTGATTCCGATATGTCCTATGTTTTTTCATGAATGAAAAGATCTGCCTGGACTGTACGCAGAACAATACCTTTCACTGTACCTCTGTACACGTGACAATCAATCTAAAATATCTTGGGATTTTCCCTACTTTTACCAGCCAGAGCTTTCTCATAACCCCTTTGCTCTTTGAATTGTTTTCTTAAGTGCCATAATGCAGTGTTCTTCAAACTGGTGGGTCGCGGGCGGGTGTCGGGTGTGTCATGGAGCCGTCCTTCGCGGTGCTCCCGATCGCGCAAATCCCCGCGCAGCAGCCGGCTTTTAATAACGCCTTTAAAATGGCCGCGAACATGTAAAAAAAAGTGCCCGCATTGCGCATGCGCGCACGATCATCGGCGTGCATGCGCAGTGCGGTCGCTATTTTTTTAAACGGTCACAGCTTTTTTTTGACAAGTTTGTGCATTTTTTTATTCATTTTATTCATTTATTTTATTCATTTAATTTTATTTTTCATTTATTTTTATTCATTTTTTTCCCCATTTCTTTTTTACAAGTTCGGGGGGGGGGGGGGTTTATTTAATAAAATGTTATGAAAAAAAATGCAGAACTTTGGACAGATGGAGACTGCATACTTTCCGACACTGGAAGGCTTCACCTTCATCCAACAGGTTCCATTGGAGGAGCGTGTACGAAGGCCAAAGGGACCCAAAACCATTTCCTCCATTTTTATCAGCAATAAACAAGGTAAGAGAAAATGTTGGGTCGCTCAGGTCGGCCGATGTGGGTCGCAAAGGTCGGCCGGGTTGGGTCCCGAAGGTTGGCCGGTTGGTAAAAATGGGTCCCTGGAAAAAAGTTTGAAGAACACTGATTTGCTCCCCTTGTGTTTGTTAAAAGCCTCTATTCCTTCTCATCGTATCCTGAATATCTCTGGTCATCCATGGTTCTCTAGGCTTGTTACTCTTTCCTATTCCCCTAGAGGGAGCATGTTGGGCCTGTACTCTCCCCATTTCCTTTCTGAATGGCCTCAGCGCTCTGCCGTAAATTCTCCATAAGTAATTCCTCTCAGTCTACCTTAGCTACATCTTGCCTTATTTTACTAAAATCTACTCCCTCACAATACAAAACCTTTTTTTGCAACTTATCTATTTCTTTGTCCATAACAAGTGTAAGTTGCATCATGTTGTGGTCGCTATCATTAAAATGCTTCCCACCACCACCTCGACCCAGTCAGGCTTTTACATACTTTTAGAAGCTCTTGCTATTCTTGTTTATATTTTGCACTAGTTTTCTTTCAGAATTTACCGTTGCTCTTTTTATTACAATTTTGGTAACACTTTGTTGTTCTTTAAAGGTTTCCCAATCCTCCAGCCTGCCACTGGCCTTTGCAATATGGTATGCCTTAGTTTTTGCCTTTATGCTATCTTTAACTTCCTTGTTCAGCCATGGATAGCTCTCCTCCCCCCCCCCCCCCCCCCCCACCACCACCACGAGGGCCAAATCTGTCCTCATGCCAATGTAATTCCTGCCGATGTTTAACTCCAGAATGGAAGTGTGGGAATTGTTTGGGCATGGCTGAGTTTCCCACCCTCAAATTGAATTTATGATCAATCTTTCCTGGAGGATCCTTAACTCGGAGATCATTAATTAATCCCTCCTCATTACACAATACCATATCCAGAACAGCCTACTTCCCGGTCGGTTCCACAACATATTGCTCCAAGGAACAATCTCTAATTCATTCACTGAACTCTCTCTCTTGAGGCTACCCTTGCCAATTTGATTAATCCAGTCCACATGCATATGAAAATCACCCATGATTTATTTTCCAATGCCTGCCGGTTTTCCTGCCAAAGGCTTTTTTCAGAGAGATTGAGGGAATGATTACTTCATTCATATGGGGAGGGAAGGTGGCCAGAGTTAGAAAGGTGCTGCTACAGAGGGGAAGGGAGGGGTTTGGGTCTTCCCAACCTGATGTATTATTACTGGGCGGCGAATGTGGAGAAGGTGCGGAGCTGGGTCAGAGAGGTTGATTCCTAGTGGGTCAGAATGGAGGAGAGTTTGTGCAGGGGGTCGGGATTGAAAGCACTAGCAACAGCGCCGCTCCCGATGGCCCAGGGGAAATACTCAGGGAGTCCGGTAATAATAGCTTCTTGAGAATTTGGAGGCAGTTTCGCCAACACTTCAGGGGGCAGGGTCAAGGGAAATGCAGATTCGGGGAACCACAGATTTGAGCCAGAGAAGTGGGATGGAAATTTTCGGAAATGGGTGGAGAAGGGGATTAAGACACTAAAAGATTTGTTTCTTAGGGGTTGGTTTGCAGGATTGAAGGAGCTGGAAGCGAAGTATGGGCTGGAGCAGGGGGAAATGTTTCGATTCATGCAGGTTTGAGATTTTGCCAGAAAGGAGATCTCGAGCTTCCTGGTGGAGCCGACCTCCACATTGCTGGAGGAGGTGCTGACGACAGGGGGACTGGAGTAGGGGGTAGTGTGGGCTATTTACAGAGCAATTTTGGAAGAGGAGACGGCACCACTGGAAGGGATCAAAGCAAAGTGGGAGGAAGAGTTGGGAGAGGATATGGAGGAGGGGGTTCTGGTGTGAGGTGCTCCGGAGAGTGAACGCCTCCACCTCGTACGCGAGGTTGGGGTTGATACAGCTGAAGGTGGTATACAGAGCACACCACACGAGGGCAAGGATGAGCCGATTCTTTGAAGGGGTAGAAGATGTGTGTGAACGTTGCTAATCACGTTCATATGGTTTGGGCCTGTCCAAAGCTGGAGGATTACTGGAAGGAGGTTTTTAGGGTAATTTTTAAAGGGGTGCATGTGAAACTGGACCCTGGCCCCCGGGAGGCCATATTCGGGGTGACTGACCAGCCGGGGTTGGAAACGGGTGGGGAGGCAGATGCTGTAGCCTTTGCCTCGTTGATCGCCCGAAGGCGGATCCTGATAGGTTGGAGAACAACCTCTCCACCCTGTGCCCTGGCGTGGCGGGGGGTCCTGTTGGAATTCTTGACTCTTGAGAAGGTTAAGTTTGAACTGAGGGGTAGGATGGAGGGGTTCTACAATTCATGGGCATTATTCATTATGCATTTTCAAGAACTGGATAACATCGAACATTAGTTGGGTGTGGGTGGGTGGGAGAGTTGCGGGGAGGGGGGCTGTGTGTGTTAATGGTGACTATGAGTGATTCCTGATTCCTTTCTGTCATTTGTTTATGTGAACATGCAGGCTAATGTTTGGGGTTTGGTGGGAGGATGGGATCATAGAACATAGAACACAGAACAATACAGCGCAGTACAGGCCCTTCGGCCCACGATGTTGCACCGAAACAAAAGCCATCTAACCTACACTATGCCATTATCATCCATATGTTTATCCAATAAACTTTTAAATGCCCTCACTGTTGGCGAGTTCACTACTGTAGCAGGTAGGGCATTCCACGGCCTCACTACTCTTTGCGTAAAGAACCTACCTCTGACCTCTGTCCTATATCTATTACCCCTCAGTTTAAAGTTATGTCCCCTCGTGCCAGCCATATCCATCCGCGGGAGAAGGCTCTCACTGTCCACCCTATCCAACCCCCTGATCATTTTGTATGCCTCTATTAAGTCTCCTCTTAACCTTCTTCTCTCCAACGAAAACAACCTCAAGTCCATCAGCCTTTCCTCATAAGATTTTCCCTCCATACCAGGCAACATCCTGGTAAATCTCCTCTGCACCCGCTCCAAAGCCTCCACGTCCTTCCTATAATGCGGTGACCAGAACTGTACGCAATACTCCAAATGCGGCCGGACCAGAGTTCTGTACAGCTGCAACATGACCTCCCGACTCCGGAACTCAATCCCTCTACCAATAAAGGCCAACACTCCATAGGCCTTCTTCACAACCCTATCAACCTGGGTGGCAACTTTCAGGGATCTATGTACATGGACACCTAGATCCCTCTGCTCAGCCACACTTTCAAGAACTTTACCATTAGCCAAATATTCCGCATTCCTGTTATTCCTTCCAAAGTGAATCACCTCACACTTCTCTACATTAAACTCCATTTGCCACCTCTCAGCCCAGCTCTGCAGCTTATCTATATCCCTCTGTAACCTGCTACATCCTTCCACACTATCGACAACACCACCGACTTTAGTATCGTCTGCAAATTTACTCACCCACCCTTCTGCGCCTTCCTCTAGGTCATTGATAAAAATGACAAACAGCAACGGCCCCAGAACAGATCCTTGTGGTACTCCACTTGTGACTGTACTCCATTCTGAACATTTCCCATCAACCACCACCCTCTGTCTTCTTTCAGCTAGCCAATTTCTGATCCACATCTCTAAATCACCCTCAATCCCCAGCCTCCGTATTTTTTGCAATAGCCTACCGTGGGGAACCTTATCAAACGCTTTGCTGAAATCCATATACACCACATCAACTGCTCTACCCTCGTCTACCTGTTCAGTCACCTTCTCAAAGAACTCAATAAGGTTTGTGAGGCATGACCTACCCTTCACAAAGCCATGCTGACTATCCCTGATCATATTATTCCTATCTAGATGATTATAAATCTTGTCCCTTATAATCCCCTCCAAGACTTTACCCACTACAGACGTGAGGCTCACCGGTCTATAGTTGCCGGGGTTGTCTCTGCTCCCCTTTTTGAACAAAGGGACCACATTTGCTGTCCTCCAGTCCTCTGGCACTATTCCTGTAGCCAATGATGACATAAAAACCAAAGCCAAAGGTCCAGCAATCTCTTCCCTGGCCTCCCATAGAATCCTAGGATAAATCCCATCAGGTCCCGGGGACTTATCTATTTTCAGCCTGTCCAGAATTGCCAACACCTCTTCCCTACGTACCTCAATGCCATCTATTCTATTAGCCTGGGGCTCAGCATTCTCCTCCACAACATTATCTTTTTCCTGAGTGAATACTGATGAAAAATATTCATTTAGTATCTCGCCTATCTCTTCAGACTCCACACACAATTTCCCATCCCTGTCCTTGACTGGTCCTACTCTTTCCCTAGTCATTCGCTTATTCCTGACATACCTATAGAAAGCTTTTGGGTTTTCCTTGATCCTTCCTGCCAAATACTTCTCATGTCCCCTCCTTGCTCGTCTTAGCTCTCTCTTTAGATCCTTCCTCGCTACCTTGTAACTATCCATCGCCCCAACCGAAACTTCACACTTCATCTTCACATAGGCCTTCTTCTTCCTCTTAACAAGAGATTCCACTTCCCTTGTAAACCACGGTTCCCTCGCTCGACGCCTTCCTCCCTGTCTGACCGGTACATACTTATCAAGAACACGCAGTAGCTGATCCTTGAACAAGCCCCACTTATCCAGTGTGCCCAACACTTGCAGCCTACTTCTCCACCTTATCCCCCCCAAGTCACGTCTAATGGCATCATAATTGCCCTTCCCCCAGCTATAACTCTTGCCCTGCGGTGTATACTTATCCCTTTCCATCATTAACGTAAACGTCACCGAATTGTGGTCACTGTCCCCAAAGTGCTCTCCTACCTCCAAATCCAACACCTGGCCTGGTTCATTACCCAAAACCAAATCCAACGTGGCCTCGCCTCTTGTTGGCCTGTCAACATATTGTTTCAGGAAACCCTCCTGCACACACTGTACAAAAAACCACCCATCTATTGTACTCGAACTATATATTTTCCAGTCAATATTTGGAAAGTTAAAGTCTCCCATAATAACTACCCTGTTACTTTCGCTCATATCCAGAATCATCTTCGCCATCCTTTCCTCTACATCCCTAGAACTATTAGGAGGCCTATAAAAAACTCCCAACAGGGTGACCTCTCCTTTCCTGTTTCTAACTTCAGCCAATACTACCTCGGAAGAAGAGTCCCCATCTAGCATCCTCTCCGCCACCGTAATACTGCTCTTGACTAGCAGCGCCACACCTCCCCCTCTTTTGCCTCCTTCTCTGAGCTTACTAAAACACCTAAACCCCGGAACCTGCAACATCCATTCCTGTCCCTGCTCTATCCATGTCTCCGAAATGGCCACAACATCGAAGTCCCAGGTACCAACCCACGCTGCCAGTTCCCCTACCTTGTTTCGTATACTCCTGGCATTGAAGTAGACACACTTCAAACCACCTACCTGAACGCTGGCCCCCTCCTGCGACGTCAAATCTGTGCTCCTGACCTCTATACTCTCATTCTCCCTTACCCTAAAACTACAATCCAGGTTCCCATGCCCCTGCTGCATTAGTTTAAACCCCCCCAAAGAGCACTAACAAATCTCCCCCCCAGGATATTTGTGCCCCTCAGGTTCAGATGTAGACCATCCTGTCTGTAGAGGTCCCACCTTCCCCAGAAAGAGCCCCAGTTATCCAAAAATCTGAAACCCTCCCGCCTGCACCATCCCTGTAGCCACGTGTTTAAATGCTCTCTCTCCCTATTCCTCATCTCACTATCACGTGGCACGGGCAACAACCCAGAGATAACAACTCTGTTTGTTCTAGTTCTGAGCTTCCATCCTAGCTCCCTGAAAGCCTGCCTGACATCCTTGTCCCCTTTCCTACCTATGTCGTTGGTGCCAATGTGGACCACGACTTGGGGCTGCTCCCCCTCCCCCCTAAGGACCCGGAAAACACGATCCGAGACATCACGTACCCTTGCACCTGGGAGGCAACATACCAAACGTGAGTCTCTCACGCTCCCACAAAATCTCCTATCTGTGCCCCTGACTATAGAGTCCCCAATTACTAATGCTCTGCTCCTCTCCCCCTTCCCTTCTGAGCAACAGGGACAGACTCCGTGCCAGAGGCCCGTACCCCATGGCTTACCCCTGGTAAGTCGTCCCCCCCACAAGTATCCAAAGCGGTATACTTGTTTCTCAGGGGAACGACCGCAGGGGATCCCTGCACTGACTGTTTTTTCCCAGTCCCTCTTACAGTTACCCACCTATCTCCAATCTTTGGTGTAACTAATTCCCTGAAGCTGCTATCTATGACCCCTTCTGCCTCCCGAATGATCCGAAGTTCTTCCAACTCCAGCTCCAGTTCCCTAACTCGGTCTTGGAGGAGCTGGAGATGGCAGCACTTCCTGCAGGTAAAATCAGCAGGGACACTAACTGCATCCCTCACCTCAAACATCCTGCAGGAGGAACATTGCACTCCCTTCCCTGCCATTCCTCTAACTTTCTACCAAGATCTGGCTAACAACTAAATTAAATTTTTATAAAAAATAATAATAATATAATAAAAATATGGTACTTACCTCAGACCAATGGGTTTTATTATTAGGTTAGAGGAGGAGGGTGGGTGGGAGACACTACACGTGTAGTGTCTCGGGTTTCCTCTCCACCAGAATTTATTGGTGAGGGTCTTCCCAGACGTCCGCGGGTCGACTTCCTGATCCCGCCTAAAAAACTAATTAAAAAAAAAAAAAAGAAAAATTCTCAGCTCCTGCTGAAACTGACTCACCAGCTGTTCTCCCGCCGAAATCGACTGGCCTGCCCTGCAAAGAGAAGTGCTTTTAAAGGTTGACTTACCTCCCAGCACCCTCCTTCCGCAATGCTCCCGCTGAAATTGACTAACCAGCTGCTCTCACGCCGCCGAAATCGACTGGCCTGCCCCTGCAAAGAGAAGTGCTTTTAAAGGTTGACTTACCTCCCAGCAACCTCCTTCCGCAATGCTCCCGCTGAAATTGACTAACCAGCTGCTCTCACGCCACCGAAATCGACGGATCGTCGTTATTCATATGGGGATTGACATATTTGTAACTGATTATTGTTTATTGTTGGTTGGTGTAAATTTGGGAGAAAATGTGAAAAAGGAGAATAAAAAAAAATATTTTTTTTTTAAATCACTCATGATTATTGTTGTAATTTTCTTTTAAGCTTCCATTATTTCCTGGTTTATACTGTGCCCCACTGTGGTACTGCTATCTGGGGACCTACAGATTACTCCCACCAGGGACTTTTTTTTTGCTATTTCTTACTTCTATCTAGACTGATTCCACATCTTGATCTCAAGTGCCTATATCATTTCTGATGAACCTGCCTCCGTCACACTCTCAGGCAGTGCATTCCGGATCCCAACCACTCGCTATGTTAAAAGCCTTTTCTCATGTCGTCATTTGCAAATTACAGAAAATACTCCATTCCTCACTCCTGTTGCTATCTTTACTTGCTCGAAATATGGCCATCAATAAGGTTGCTCTTCTTTTATATGGATATGAATATGATTTGCTCTCAGAGTCGCCAGGTATCAAATTATATCGCACAAGGTTCAACCGGGTATCGATCAAAGAGCCAAACAGCCAGTTAGTTAACTCAAGATCAATGGTACTTTATTTACACACAAGATTAACTTACACATGCAACATAAACACTACAAGCTAAACTACACCTAACAACTATGACAACCTGTACTTAACCTCAGGCACCCGGCTAAGGTCAGAGGAACAATGGCCTTTGTTCGAATCTGGATCGGCTGGATCTGGAAAAGTAACTGCTGTTCGGCTAGGATCATCCGTCTGGTAGCGAGCGTTGAACTTGGAACTTGCTTCTGGTGGTGCTGCGATTGGAGATGGATGTTGCCGGAGCGCCAGGTCCAAAAAGAGATCGAACACATGGCAGTGTCTCTCTTTATCCTTGGGGAGTTTCGCGCTCTTTTGGGCGGACCTTATGTTTGGACTGCCCAATTAATTGGGCAGTTCTCGATCACTGCCTTCGATCTGAACCAATAAAGGGGCAGGTGTCTTGATGGCTGGGCGTGTCCTAAGCGGTCATTGACCCTGCTGTTTACGCTTCCTGAGTATAGAGAATGGCGCCGAAATGTCTGGGCTTGTATCGGTTATCTGAGTATCAATCCTTTGTCTTACGGAGATGAGCTATTAAATGCTAATCGGTTGGGGGTTTCGATGCTGTCTGGATTCTCTGCTCACAAATATACATTCAGGCTCTTTGCCTGTCTGAATCTTACATTGTCCATATTTTCCGTTAGGCTTTGCGAACGTCCATGTTTCTTGTTGTAAGTGGCTATCCCAGGTGGCTACAGTGCGTCCTCTTGATCCTAAACGCGAAGCGTGATGGATTACACTACTGAATCTTCTTCTGTTCTCTGGTATGCCGGGTACCCTCCATCAAGGACAGGTTCTATCCTACTGTATCCTATGGATTGGAACATTTACCTAAGTTTTAACACAGCACACATATATGCAGCAGGGGCATGGGAACCTCGATTGTAGTTTTCGGGTAAGGGAGAATGAGAGTATAAAGGTCAGGAGCACAGATTTGACGTCGCAGGAGGGGGCCAGTGTTCAGGTAGGTGGTTTGAAGTGTGTCTACTTCAATGCCAGGAGTATACTAAATAAGGTAGGGGAACTGGCAGCATGGGTTGGTACCTGGGACTTCGATGTTGTGGCCATTTCGGAGACATGGATAGAGCAAGGACAGGAATGGAGCATCCAGGAGGGCTTCTTGAAACAATATGTAAACAGTCCAACTAGGGAAGGGGCGGTACTGGACCTGGTATTGGGGAATGAGCCCGGCCAGGTGGTAGATGTTTCAGTAGGGGAGCATTTTGGTAACAGTGACCACAATTCAGTAAGTTTTAAAGTACTGGTGGACAAGGATAAGAGTGGTCCTAGGATGAATGTGCTAAATTGGGAGAAGGCTAATTATAACAATATTCGGCGGGAACTGAAGAACATAGATTGGGGGCGGATGTTTGAGGGCAAATCAACATCTGACATGTGGGAGGCTTTCAAGTGTCAGTTGAAAGGAATACAGGACAGGCATGTTCCTGTGAGGAAGAAAGATAAATACGGCAATTTTCGGGAACCTTGGATGACGAGTGATATTGTAGGCCTCGTCAAAAAGAAAAAGGAGGCATTTGTCAGGGCTAAAAGGCTGGGAACAGACGAAGCCTGTGTGGCATATAAGGAAAGTAGGAAGGAACTTAAGCAAGGAGTCAGGAGGGCTAGAAGGGGTCATGAAAAGTCATTGGCAAATAGGGTTAAGGAAAATCCCAAGGCTTTTTACACGGACATAAAAAGCAAGAGGGTAGCCAGGGAAAGGGTTGGCCCACTGAAGGATAGGCAAGGGAATCTATGTGCGGAGCCAGAGGAAATGGGCGAGGTACTAAATGAATACTTTGCATCAGTATTCACCAAAGAGAAGGAATTGGTAGATGTTGAGTCTGGAGAAGGGGGTGTAGATAGCCTGGGTCACATTGTGATCCAAAAAGACGAGGTGTTGGGTGTCTTAAAAAATATTAAGGTAGATAAGTCCCCAGGGCCTGATGGGATCTACCCCAGAATACTGAAGGAGGCTGGAGAGGAAATTGCTGAGGCTTTGACAGAAATCTTTGGATCCTCGCTGTCTTCAGGGGATGTCCCGGAGGACTGGAGAATAGCCAATGTTGTTCCTCTGTTTAAGAAGGGTAGCAAGGATAATCCCGGGAACTACAGGCCGGTGAGCCTTACTTCAGTGGTAGGGAAATTACTGGAGAGAATTCTTCGAGACAGGATCTACTCCCATTTGGAAGCAAATGGACGTATTAGTGAGAGGCAGCACGGTTTTGTGAAGGGGAGGTCGTGTCTCACTAACTTGATAGAGTTTTTCGAGGAGGTCACTAAGATGATTGATGCAGGTAGGGCAGTAGATGTTGTCTATATGGACTTCAGTAAGCCTTTGACAAGGTCCCTCATGGTAGACTAGTACAAAAGGTGAAGTCACACGGGATCAGGGGTGAACTGGCAAGGTGGATACAGAACTGGCTAGGCCATAGAAGGCAGAGGGTAGCAATGGAGGGATGCTTTTCTAATTGGAGGGCTGTGACCAGTGGTGTTCCACAGGGATCAGTGTTGGGACCTTTGCTGTTTGTAGTATATATAAATGATTTGGAGGAAAATGTAACTGGTCTGATTAGTAAGTTTGCAGACGACACAAAGGTTGGTGGAATTGCGGATAGCGATGAGGACTGTCTGAGGATACAGCAGGATTTAGATTGTCTGGAGACTTGGGCGGAGAGATGGCAGATGGAGTTTAATCCGGACAAATGTGAGGTAATGCATTTTGGAAGGGCTAATGCAGGTAGGGAATATACAGTGAATGGTAGAACCCTCAAGAGTATTGAAAGTCAAAGAGATCTAGGAGTACAGGTCCACAGGTCATTGAAAGGGGCAACACAGGTGGAGAAGGTAGTCAAGAAGGCATACGGCATGCTTCCCTTCATTGGCCGGGGCATTGAGTATAAGAATTGGCAAGTCATGTTGCAGCTGTATAGAACCTTAGTTAGGCCACACTTGGAGTATAGTGTTCAATTCTGGTCGCCACACTACCAGAAGGATGTGGAGGCTTTAGAGAGGGTGCAGAAGAGATTTACCAGAATGTTGCCTGGTATGGAGGGCATAAGCTATGAGGAGCGATTGAATAAACTCGATTTGTTCTCACTGGAACGAAGGAGGTTGAGGGGCGACCTGATAGAGGTATACAAAATTATGAGGGGCATAGACAGAGTGGATAGTCAGAGGCTTTTCCTCAGGGTAGAGGGGTCAATTACTAGGGGGCATAGGTTTAAGGTGAGAGGGGCAAGGTTTAGAGTAGATGTACGAGGCAAGTTTTTTACGCAGAGGGTAGTGGGTGCCTGGAACCCGCTACCGGAGGAGGTAGTGGAAGCAGGGACGATAGGGACATTTAAGGGGCATCTTGACAAATATATGAATAGGATGGGAATAGAAGGATACGGACCCAGGAAGTGTAGAAGATTGTAGTTTAGTCGGGCAGTATGGTCGGCACGGGCTTGGAGGGCCGAAGGGCCTGTTCCTGTGCTGTACATTTCTTTGTTCTTTGTTCTTTGGATGTTGCAGGTTCCGGGGTTTAGGTGTTTTAGTAAGCTCAGAGAAGGAGGCAAAAGAGGGGGAGGTGTGGCGCTGCTAGTCAAGAGCAGTATTACGGTGGCGGAGAGGATGCTATATGGGGACTCATCTTCCGAGGTAGTATGGGCTGAGGTTAGAAACAGGAAAGGAGAGGTCACCCTGTTGGGAGTTTTCTATAGGCCTCCAAATAGTTCTAGGGATGTAGAGGAAAGGATGGCGAGGATGATCCTGGATAAGAGCAAAAGTAACAGGGTAGTTGTTATGGGAGACTTTAACTTTCCAAATATTCACTGGAAAAGATATAGTTCGAGTACATTAGATGGGTCGTTTTTTGTACAGTGTGTGCAGGAGGGTTTCCTGACACAGTTTGTTGACAGGCCAACAAGAGGCGAGGCCACGTTGGATTTGGTTTTGGGTAATGAACCAGGCCAGGTGTTGGATTTGGAGGTAGGAGAGCACTTTGGGGACAGTGACCACAATTCGGTGACGTTTACGTTAATGATGGAAAGGGATGAGTATACACCGCAGGGCAAGAGTTATAGCTGGGGGAAGGGCAATTATGATGCCATTAGACGTGACTTGGGGGGGATAAGGTGGAGAAGTAGGCTGCAAGTGTTGGGCACACTGGATAAGTGGAGCTTGTTCAAGGATCAGCTACTGCGTGTTCTTGATAAGTATGTACCGGTCAGGCAGGGAAGAAGGCGCCGAGCGAGGGAACCGTGATTTACCAAAGAAGTGGAATCTCTTGTTTCGAGGAAGAAGGAGGCCTATGTGAAGATGAGGTGTGAAGTTTCAGTTGGGGCGATGGATAGTTACAAGGTAGCGAGGAAGGATCTAAAGAGAGAGCTAAGACGAGCAAGGAGGGGACATGAGAAGTATTTGGCAGGAAGGATCAAGGAAAACCCAAAAGCTTTCTATAGGTATGTCAGGAATAAGCGAATGACTAGGGAAAGAGTAGGACCAGTCAAGGACAGGGATGGGAAGTTGTGTGTGGAGTCTGAAGAGATAGGCGAGATACTAAATGAATATTTTTCGTCAGTATTCACTCAGGAAAAAGATAATGTTGTGGAGGAGAATGCTGAGCCCCAGGCTAATAGATTAGATGGCATTGAGGTACGTAGGGAAGAGGTGTTGGCAATTCTGGACAGGCTGAAAATAGATAAGTCCCCGGGACCTGATGGGATTTATCCTAGGATTCTCTGGGAGGCCAGGGAAGAGATTGCTGGACCTTTGGCTTTGATTTTTATGTCATCATTGGCTACAGGAATAGTGCCAGAGGACTGGAGGATAGCAAATGTGGTCCCTTTGTTCAAAAAGGGGAGCAGAGACAACCCCGGCAACTATAGACCGGTGAGCCTCACGTCTGTAGTGGGTAAAGTCTTGGAGGGGATTATAAGAGACAAGATTTATAATCATCTAGATAGGAATAATATGATCAGGGATAGTCAGCATGGCTTTGTGAAGGGTAGGTCATGCCTCACAAACCTTATCGAGTTCTTTGAGAAGGTGACTGAACAGGTAGACGAGGGTAGAGCAGTTGATGTGGTGTATATGGATTTCAGCAAAGCGTTTGATAAGGTTCCCCACGGTAGGCTATTGCAGAAAATACGGAGGCTGGGGATTGAGGGTGATTTAGAGATGTGGATCAGAAATTGGCTAGCTGAAAGAAGACAGAGGGTGGTGGTTGATGGGAAATGTTCAGAATGGAGTTCAGTCACAAGTGGAGTACCACAAGGATCTGTTCTGGGGCCGTTGCTGTTTGTCATTTTTATCAATGACCTAGAGGAAGGCGCAGAAGGGTGGGTGAGTAGATTTGCAGACGATACTAAAGTCGGTGGTGTTGTCGATAGTGTGGAAGGATGTAGCAGGTTACAGAGGGCTATAGATAAGCTGCAGAGCTGGGCTGAGAGGTGGCAAATGGAGTTTAATGTAGAGAAGTGTGAGGTGATTCACTTTGGAAGGAATAACAGGAATGCAGAATATTTGGCTAATGGTAAAGTTCTTGGAAGTGTGGATGAGCAGAGGGATCTAGGTGTCCATGTACATAGATCCCTGAAAGTTGCCACCCAGGTTGATAGGGTTGTGAAGAAGGCCTATGGAGTGTTGGCCTTTATTGGTAGAGGGATTGAGTTCCGGAGTCAGGAGGTCATGTTGCAGCTGTACAGAACTCTGGTACGGCCGCATTTGGAGTATTGCGTACAGTTCTGGTCACCGCATTGTAGGAAGGACGTGGAGGCTTTGGAGCGGGTGCAGAGGAGATTTACCAGATGTTGCCTGGTATGGAGGGAAAATCTTATGAGGAAAAGCTGATGGACTTGAGGTTGTTTTCGTTGGAGAGAAGAAGGTTAAGAGGAGACTTAATAGAGGCATACAAAATGATCAGGGGGTTGGATAGGGTGGACAGTGAGAGCCTTCTCCCGCGGATGGAAATGGCTGGCACGAGGGGACATAGCTTTAAACTGAGGGGTAATAGATATAGGACAGAGGTCAGAGGTAGGTTCTTTACGCAAAGAGTAGTGAGGCCGTGGAATGCCCTACCTGCTACAGTAGTGAACTCGCCAACATTGAGGGCATTTAAAAGTTTATTGGATAAACATATGGATGATAATGGCATAGTGTAGGTTAGATGGCTTTTGTTTCGGTGCAACATCGTGGGCCGAAGGGCCTGTACTGCGCTGTATTGTTCTATGTTCTATGTTCTATGTTCTTCTGTTGTGTGTGTTATGATATAACTATCGCTCTTGGGGGATTTTTCAAGCATGTCGTGGGTTAATTTATAAAGAGTAAGCACATGGACATCGGGACACAAGGTAAGGATGTCCACTGTCTCCTTTGCTGTTTGTAATGGCAATTGAACTGTTGGCCATGGCATTAAGGATCTCAAAGGGAGGGAATGGGATAGTTAGGGGGATGGGGGGATGGAGCACAGGGTATCGTTATATGCTGACGATTTGCTGTTATACGTAAGGGATCCAGAGACATCTATTGGGAATATCATGGAGGTTTTTGCAGCGATTAGGGGCTTTCTCTGGCTACAAGCAGAATATAGGGAATATTGAATGTTTTGTGGTAGGAGCAGCAAGAGACTGAATTAGACCGAGGGAGTTACAGTTTTGATTGGCAGGGACCAACTTCTGCTACTTAGGGTTACATGTGGCGGGAGAGTGGGGACGGTTACGGAAGTTGAATTATACAAGCTTGGGAGGGGAGGATCAAGGCTGACCTAAAGAGGTGGGACAGTCTCTGTGACAGTTGAGGAATATTCTATCTAAGATCTTCCCTTTTAGTCGAGGTTGTAAGCTACCAGACAAGTTCTTGTGATTATCTAAAGTAAGGCTCGCTATCTGGGAGTTCTAATCATAGTGTCCACAATGTACCTTGCGTTCACTGTACAGGATAGACTGTGACTTAGATGCTAACATTTCCTTAACGTCGACTAAATATTTCTAATTCTTGAGAGCCAGGCATGGGCAAGTAACCCTTCAGATAGCCTCAAAGGGTGAGAATATGATGAGTCTTAGTTAAATGTCACTCTTATTTATTAAAATAGGCACGGATCTGTATGGTAAAATATATACGCAATGTATTTAAAGAAAAAGGGTAATACGAGTGTTTTGATAAATGATACAGTTTGACAAATACAAGGATATGTGATGAGTTAGCCTGTGACCTTCTTAACTACATATAATGGGCAGCACGGTAGCATTGTGGATAGCACAATTGCTTCACAGCGCCAGGGTCCCAGGTTCGATTCCGGCTTGGGTCACTGTCTGTACGGAGTCTGCACATCCTCCCCGTGTGAGCGTGGGTTTCCTCCGGGTTCTCCGGTTTCCTCCCACAGTCCAAAGATGTGCAGGTTAGGTGGATTGGCCATGATAAATTGCCCTTAATGCCCAAAATTGCCCTTAGTGTCCAAAATTGCCCTTAGTGTTGGGTGGAGTTATTGGGTTATGGGGATAGGGTGTGGAGGTGTTGGCCTTGGGTAGGGTGCTCTTTCCAAGAGCCGGTGCAGACTCGATGGGCCGAATGGCCTCCTTCTGCACTGTAAATTCTATGATATTTGCTTAAGCCTAAAACATCTCATACTTACATTGACTAGTAGTCTCGGAGTTCGATACTCAATCAAGAGCAGAACTCTACGAGTTGAGATAGCAGCTTACTCAAATAAACACCCAGTAATCTCCCAAACAGCTCTCCAAGCGAAACTCTAACTTTTTGAGCCTGTGTTTAAACATTTATATCCTTTTCTTACTTAGGGAGTTTGACTCCCCAGTTATTTTGAGACAAAGAACAGTCTCTCTCTTGGTTGGCAAGACCTTGGTTTCTAGGGAGCTTTTTGCAGGGCATTTGCATCTGAAAGATACGAGGTTGATACCTCCGGTAGCTATCTCCAGAAAAACACCAGCCTCCCTTCTTGGCAGGGTCTCTTGCCGAGCAGTAGCCCCCCATAGGGACATGGCCACAATACAAGTGATATCTTCCTTTAGTTGGCAGAGCTTATTTCCAGACAAGGCCACAAGATGTAATGAGTTCACTGCATCTGGACTCTTACAAAGATAATGTCTGTAATACATATTAAAAAACATTATTGCGATAAGTAATGGTTTACAGTAGATAATTGACTTCATCAGTCATCAGTTTTTATTATAGGGTTAAATACATGAGTTAATATAAAATCAGCTCTGATCAGCTTTTGATATAGAGTGAATATATGATTTAATATAAAATCAGTTCTGATCAGCCTTTAATATACGTGGATACCGCCACATCCTCCTCTTGAGCGAAATAAGTCTGGTGACTAATGTCATCTTCGGATAGTTTTCTTGATGATTGTCCTTGAGGTTCGCTTTTTATGGTCATGGTTCATATTGAATGAATGTCCATCTTTGTTGCATTCCTCTTTTCCTTCTAATTGTTTGGAAAAGGGTTGATTCTGCCACCAGTCCTTCATGGGTGTTTTCCCAAATGATATATGCTTCTGATTTCCGAATAAGCAGTTCAGTCCCATCTTTTGAGTGTCCATAATAAGAGGAGATAACAACAGAATCCCAAGAAGAGTTTTGCTTTGTAATTTGTCCTCATGTTCGTGTGATTCTGGGATTAGTGTTATGGGCAGTTTTCTTTTAGCAAGATATGGACTGTGGGTATTTTGTTCAGGAAATCGATTTCTGTTTCGAAGGTACAGTAATCTAAGGTTAATGCATTCAATAATAATGTTACAGTTTCCTGTTATGAGGCAATCTATTCCTAAGGTTTTCTAATGCTAATTAGAATTAAAATTGTAGATTACACAAGAGTAATGAGCATAAACATTTCTCCATAGGCTGAGTATCCTCCAAGTATATGGAGACATAGCCGGGTTGGCCAATCTAGAAAGATAAGGCAGGTTTAGTCAGTTAGAGTTAGTGCCTTGGTGGGGTAAGTCCCATCTATCCTATCTCTGGTGGACATCACTACTTGCTTATCTTAGTGCTGTTTTCTGCAGCGTTCTAAATCCATTCGGCCAGTTCCTGGCAGCAGGTTTTCTTTGTTTTTTACCCAATCAGCAAAAGTCTGGGTTGATGACCTGGGGTCGTTCAGGTAGGTTTGGTCGGTACTCACATGGATTGAAGAATGGCCATACATGGTTAATTTGGCTATTTCCATTTGGTGTATTTTTTGGGCATCCAATTGCCATGGACCAAATCCAATTTTGTGACTTTGTCACAGACCATTTTCAGCGTAAGGTTGGAACATTTAGCTTCCGTGTGCTCATAGGCCGGGGGGGCGTGGGGTTTAGTTGCATCCCCATCCATGACAGAGTGAGAATTCCTCGAATCCTTTCTTAAATTGATCAATTAATCTGTTCTCATCTCGGGCATTCTTGGCATAGAGGACATTTTCCCATTCTGAAAGGACTGAAAATATTTCTTGGAAGCTTTGGGTATCGGCTTGTCTTCTAAGGGACACTATCCTTTCCAGGCAGACCATCCATCTACCATCATCTGGGTAGATCATACGGAAGGTGTCTGTCTGTAGGAGCTCTGCTAGTGTCGTGGTATTTGGATATTTATGCCTGGTTTGGAGGCAGTTGGCATATCCTCCTGCCCAGAGTGTACATATTGGATTGAATGGGGTTTGCTGACCTGTTTCTTTTTCCATGGTCAGTATTTTGAGGGCTTGTTCAGGGGTACATCCTATTTGAGGTGCTATTTTATAAGAAGTTAATTTCAGGATTATCTTTTCAGCCAGCCTAGAGTGGGCTTCATAGTTGTCAGGTACTTGGGGATCTGAAATTATTGCTCGGAGGACCTTGAGTCATAGTTAAAACAAATTTCTATTTCCATATTAAATTCCCATGCTTGGATCAAACAGTGCAGACAAATGGGAGAGTACTTCCAGTAAATATTCTGGTTGGAACAGGTTACACACTGGAATTGTGTACGGGGCCTTTGCTTCACGGGATGGTTGTGGGCAAAGATAGGCATTCCTGTGGTTAGATTACAATGGCTAGTATGGGCTTTCAGGAAGTCCTTGCTCATAAGTCCTTGCAAAAGGGTTTCTTCTGGTCTCTCTGGGATGTAAGGGCAAGTATAAGAATGAGAAGTTTCTTGTTTAGTTACTCCAACATGGAACTGCACTTTGTTGCAAGTGAAGGTACCATTGTTAGATCTGCAAACGGTTAACATGTCTCTATGTCCAGGGTCTTTTTCCAAATTTTCCAGGTGGTGTGTATAAAAATTGAAATGTAGATGATCATCAGTTGTCGTGGTCATCAAGGTGAGGCAAGAGGTCCAGTCCTCGGTCCAGCGTGGGTATAGGAATTGGTATATCAATTCTCCGCATAAGGGGGCGCGATGCTCAAGCAATAATTGTTGCAGCTTTTGCAGAGTACAGAGGGTCTCCTGTCTTTGTTGATCGGTTTGGATTGAGTAGTATTGATTTGCTGAGCCCCATTTGCATATGGAGGACGGTGCAGGAGGGGGAGCAGAAGGTTGGATTATCAGACATAATGGTTTGTAGATTTGTTTTCAGTTGGTCTTCTGCTTTGGTTCAAATTTTGGCTTTGACAGTTGGAGCTCCAAGGTGATAGGGGCCAATCTAGTATTGATAAGGCGCAATATAATAATCAGTGTAAGAGGTATAAAGCCAAATGCCACAATATGTCCTCCTTTAATAATATCAAAGTTCTTTGTTCATATGGCAGTGGAGAATACAAGATTGGGAAAATGTTTGGTCAATACTATATATTGGGAAATTGGGAAAGTGTTACAGAACGGTGAGGCAGACTAGGGGGACATAATCCGCAAGTCATATAATCCGCAAGTCATAATACGCAAGTTGCTGGTCATATCCTCCTCTTGGCCACCTAGGCTGCTGAGCAGACCGGTGGAAATACTAGTGTCCAAGGAACCAAAAAAGGGAAGTAGAAGGGTTGTAAACACTGTTCTTTCGTCTTATCATTTTTAGTCGGAGAGAGACACATCAAAGTTACGGTCGAACGTATTGACATCAACATCATCTACTCCTGTCAGTGCTAGGCTCTTCACTCAGCGAAGAGTCATGATTATCTGTCAATAAAGCAGAGGTAGAAGCCACATCGTGCGAGGCGTGTGGCGTGAAAGGCGCAGCGCGTGGAGGCGTGAGGTAATAGCCAAGGATGCTCGCTTGTATTGAAGGTGAGTTCTCTAATGCGAAACGGTCAAGTGGTGCTGGAAGGGCGTAGGATGTAGCCTCATAAAAAGACTTAAGGGAAATTTTATAAGGAAGCCAATTCATAACCGTAGCACCAGGAATGGACATGGCGTGAGTGGCAAGATAAAGGATCAAAAGATGGGCAACAAAAGTCACTAAGTGGGCATGAGGCCATAAGGGCAGAGGGAACACACAAGTGTCCCACTGCAAGCAGGTCGCTTGTAGTCTGGAGGTCTGGATGTGAGAGGCCTAGTGAGAACCACAATGATGGCCTGACTCGGAAGTAAAGAGCGCCTGGAACGGAACCATTGGAGCTCATATATCATGGGTACATATCTGCTGTGATTGCGTTAGTATTTAGTGAAAGCTTGACAAGAGCTTCTTCATATAATTCCGTTAATGACTGGAAAGAGAAGTAGGATTGGAAAGAGAATTCTTGAATTATGTCCTCATCTCTCTTTTGGTATTGATCCATAACTGTCAATTATCTATTGGGGCGAAGGAAACATATCAGTACTATGCCCGTGTGGTAGTCTGTGTAGAGGTATTACGGTACCTGGTAATGCTGTAACACCATTGGTAGATATTGTATGTTTCCTATTGGTCAAGCGGAATGGTAGCTCCGCCCTGCAAGGCGGGGTATAAGAACCCGTGCCGCCCCAGCAGCCTTCATTCTGTACCTGAGCTGCTGGGGGCAACATCTAGCTTATTAAAGCCTTCAGTTGGGCTACAATCTCGCTTTAGTGGTCATTGATCGTGCATCAATTTAATAAGTTAGATTTAAAAGAATGGAGCTCCAAATCAAGCCGGAGTGTCTGCAACTCAGCCCCCACGTGGCGAACTCAGCGGCAATCTTCAAGCACTGGCTGGCGCGTTTTAAAGGATATTTCGGAACGGCCGAAAACACACCCATGGGAGAACAGAAAATGCAAGTCCTGCACTTGAGGGTGAGCCTGGAAAATTACACCCTCATCGAGGACGCGGAAGACTTCGATGCAGCAATAGGGCTGCTAAAAGGACATTATATTCGCCTGGTAAACCTACGCCCGACATCTGCTAGCAACGAGGCGACAAATCGCTGGGGAATCGCTGGAAGAATTCTACCGTGCGCTCCTGGTGTTGGGGAGAAACTGCAGCTACCCGCAAGTTTCGGCAAGCGACCACACAGAACTCTTGATCCGGGACGCTTTTGTGGCAGGTACGGTGTCCTCCCAAATCCGCCAGCGATTGCTGGAAGAAGACACCCTCGGCCTCAAGGAGGCACGGGCCCTTGCAGGTTCCCTGGATGTGGCCTCCAGAAACGCCCGCGCTTACGTTCCTGACCGCACGGCAGCCCCCTGGGCAGCGTGGAACCTTTCCGCAGCCGACCCCGAGACATCCCCCATCCCCCCACAAGCTTGTGCTGCAAAGCGGCCTGGCAACCCCGGGGGGCCCCGCTGCTACTTTTGCGGGCAGGCCAAGCACCCCCGGCAGCGCTCCTGGCCAACGCATCGACCTGCAAGGGATGCGGTAAAAAAGGCCACTTCGTGGTGGCATGCCAGGCCCGTACGGTCGCCGCGGTCTCCGGCAGCTAATGCGGACCGCCACCACAAACCTCGCCACGGTCCCTGTGCGGCCAGCGGGCGCCGCCATCTTCCTACTCCAGGGCCACGTGCGGCCCCCGGGCGCCGCCATCTTGTCCCGCGGACGGCACATTCGATGGATGGGCGCTGCCATTTTGTGCACCTCCAGCCATGTGCAACCAATGGGTGCCGCCATCTTGGATGGACTCCCAGGACCTCAGCTCGGCTGACCGCACAACGCCCGAAGAGAACACTCAACTGCTGAGATTCGCCTCGGTGACTCTGGACCAGTCCCGGCCTCGAACACTCTCAACTGCTACAACAACAGCACTAATCAACGGGCACGAGGCATCCTGCTTAATCGACTCAGGGAGCACACCCCGACACGGTAAGACGCTGTTCTCTCCTCGTACACCCCGTTAATCAAAAAATCTCCCTGGCCTCCGGTTCCCACTCAGTGGAGATAAAGGGGTTTTGTGTCGCAGACCTCACAGTCCAGGGAAAGGAGTTTAAAAATTACCGGCTCTACGTCCTTCCCCACTTCTGCGCAGCCACACTCCTAGGTTTAGACTTCCAGTGTAATCTCCAAAGTCTAACTTTCAAATTCGGCGGCCCTATACCCTCCCTCACTATCTGCGGCCTTGCGACCCTCTCGGTCTTCCAGCGCGAGATGGACCGAATGGTTGACCGGTACGGTTTACGGGCAACATTCCGGTATCTCGATAATGTCACCATCTGCGGCTACGACCAGCAGGACCACGACACCAACCTCCGAAAAGACCTCCAGACCGCAAAGATCCTTAACCTTACATACAACAAGGATAAATGCGTGTTTAGCACTGACCGCCTAGCCATCCTCGGCTACGTAGTGCAAAATAGAGTTATAGGCCCCGACCCTGAACGCATGCGCCCGCTTATGGAGTGCTCCCTCCCTCATTGCTCCAAGGCCCTGAGGCGCTGCCTAGGGTTTTTCTCTTACTATGCCCAGTGGGTCCCCAACTATGCGGTCAAGGCCCGACCCCTGATCCAATCCATAACTTTTCCCCTGTCGATAGAGGTCCACCAGGCCTTCAGCCCCATCAAAGCAGACTTTGCAAAGGCCACGATGCATGCCAGGTCGAGAGCGACGCTTCTGACGTAGCTCTGGTGGCCACCCTCAACCAAGCGGGCAGACCCGTGGCCTTCTTCTCACGTACCCTCCATGCTTCCGAAATCCGCCACTCCTCAGTCGAAAAGGAGGCCCAGGCCATAGTAGAAGCTGTGCGACATTGGAGGCATTACCTGGCCGGCAGGAGATTCACTCTCCTCACCGACCAACGGTCAGTTGCTTTCATGTTCGATAATGCACAGCAGGGCAAGATAAAAAACGATAAGATCTTGCGGTGGAGGATCAAACTCTCCACCTACAACTACAAGATCTTGTATCGTCCCGGGAAGCTAAACGAGCCTCCTGATGCCCTGTCACGCGGCACGTGCCAACGCACAAGTGGACCGCCTCCGAGCCCTCCACGACGACCTCTGCCACCCGGGGGTCACTCGCTTTTTCCACTTTATCAAGACCCGCAACCTGCCCTACTCCATCGAGGAGGTCAGGACAGCCACCAGGGACTGCCAAATCTGCGCGGAGTGCAAACTGCACTTCTACCGGCCAGAGAAAGCGCACCTGATAAAGGCTTCCCGTCCCTTTGAACGCCTCAGCGTGGACTTCAAAGGCCTCCTCCCCACCATCGACCGCAACACGTACTTCCTGAACGTGATTGACGAGTACTCCCGGTTCCCATTCGCCATCCCCTGTCCCGACATGACTGCAACCACCGTCATCAAGGCCCTCTATAGCATCTTCACACTGTTCGGGGTCCCCGTTTACATACATAGCGATAGGGGGTCCTCCTTTATGAGCGATGAACTGCGTCAATTCCTGCTCAGCAAGGGCATCGCCTCGAGCAGGATGACCAGTTACAACCCCCGGGGTAACAGACAGGTAGAGAGGGAGAACGGAACGGTCTGGAAGACCGTCCGACTGGCCCTACAGTCCAGGAATCTCCCAGTCTCCCGCTGTAAGGAAGTCCTCCCGGACCAACCAAACACCGCACGAACATCTCCTTGTCTTCCCCAGGAAGTCCTCCTCTGGGACCTCGCTCCCGACCTGACTGGCAGCTCCCAGACCCATCCTGCTCCGAAAACACGTGCGGGCGCACAAGTCGGATCCGTTGGTCGAGAGGGTCCATCTTCTCCACGCTATCCCCCAGTACACCTCTGTGGCGTACCACGACTGCCGACAAGATGCGGTCTCCCTACGAGACCAGGGCCCCCGATCGACTGATTGCTTCATTTTAAAGTGTATAGTTAATTATGAATCATAAATTGTAAACAGTAAATAGAATTGTAAATAGTTACAAAACGCTGTATGGAGGTATTACGGTACCTCCACAACTATAATGTCTACCACGTTACCATGTTGTAATATCAGGCCACTACCCCCGCCGGACTCTTTTTTAACAGGGGGTGAATGTGGGAGTCTGTGTAGAGGTATTACGGTGCCTGGTAATGCTGGAACACCATTGGTAGATATTGTATGTTTCCAATTGGTCAAGCGGTATGGTAGCTCCACCCTGCAAGGCGGGGTATAAGAGCCTGTGCCGCCCCAGCAGCCTTCATTCTGTACCTGAGCTGCTGGGGGAAACATCTAGCTTATTAAAGCCTTCAGTTGGACTCCAACCTCGCTTTAGTGGTCATTGATCGTGCATCAGCCTGCAACCCCAATCAAACCATATTTTAGGTATTTTCCCTTTCCTAACATGTCGCCAAACCAGTTAAGCATTCTGGAGGCCGTGTTGACGGCGAAGTCAATAATAGAGGAGAATGCATGTGGTAGTCTCGGGAAGGCGTTTTTCATGGTTTCGCCTAATACAGTAAAGAATTCTCTCATGGCTCCCGTATAGGAAGTGTCTACTGACTCCAAGTGGGCCTGGAGATGTTTTATCTGTTTGTTGATGTCCCAATTAGTATATGTAAGGACTAATGGCTCCTGTATGATGACCATTGCGGCGTCCAGTATTTGTGAAATAAGAAGCCTTAGGAATGGATCTACCACTGGGGGGGGCAGTAGGTAGACTGCTTATGCTGTGTGACTGGCGGTAATAAACAGGTACAACACCTGGTATGGTTAACCGTTGGGGTAATCAGCCAGGTGCCGACTGGAAGTGAGCAATCCTCGCAAAATTTTGCTGTGGCTATAATGGTTGAGCCATTGGCCATGGAGAAGTAGGAGCGGAACGCCTGTGTAATTGGTGTGGCTATGACAGGGCAACCATGTGCACTGGTATCGCAGAGGTTAACTGGTGTCCAGTCATCAGCGATGTAGAAGGATCCCTAATTTAGCCGTGAGCCTGGTAATGTTAGTTGAGGCGTATAATAAGGCCATCTGATTTTTAAGGGGCAGCTCACCTATACCGACATTATAGTTTGGTTTTATCTGTATCCGGGTACAGTGTTTGGCCCTACATTGGGGAATGCCGATATTGGCCAAAAAGTAGATAAATAATGACACTCCATTTTCATGAAACATAGGTATTGAGAATACAAGCTGAATCTTATACAGACATCTTTGGTAATATCTAGTTACCATACCACCTAATATATCCCCAGCAGGATCTTCGGGATTAGAAGTAATGACGTTATAAAGTTTTACAGTTGTTCCTCCTCTTTGTAAACCAGCCAGATGTTTGTCTGAATACATACATTCATCGATTGATTGTTCTAACTCTTCCCAGGGGACATGGCCCATCTGGATAGCGTTAATAACTCTAAGTAGTTGCGTATATGTTTTAGCGATCGATAATTTGGCCCCCAACTGTAACATAGCGGCTGCTGAGAGGGCGAGTCCCTGGGCCGAGTGTTTTCCGAGGGAAATAATATGGTGAGCAATATTCTGCTGGTTGTTCGTCAGTTCGTTATTCCAGGATAAAAACCTGGAGAAAAGGTCTACAGAGATTTGTTGTCCCTTAACTATTTGAGCGGAAATAGATCTGCGTTCGCGGCTGGCCATGGGCTGAGGCGCGGTGAGGTTGTTTACGATATGTGCGAGGCCTGAGGGAAGTTCAAGAAGATGAACGTCGCATTTGAAGTTAGAGATGAAAGAGGGGAGTTTATTCCTGAGGTGGCAATCAAGCTGGTGGAGCCAGGCCCAGTCAATTGCTGCAGTCGGATTTCCTGCGCTGTCTGCCAGGGTAGTGTTCCAAACGGGAATAGGAGTTAACGCTTAGTGAAGCGAGTGTAGGAGGGTCTCGTTTTCCAATAGGACAAGATGGAGAGATCTGAAGGTCATATTCTGGTTACTGTTATCTGTCCAGGTAGAAGCTGTGACGTTATTAGTACAAAGCCAAAACGGTTTAGTAATGGTGCTGTTTTTTAGTGGACAAGCTCCCATACCTTTTCTGTTCAATCTCATGCCATTTGTATGGTTTGTTAAGGATTGCTTGAGGAGGGCAACCCACAGGGGGTGCCTGTAAATGTCACAAAAGGTGATCGGTTGAAAGGAATCTTGGCATGAACCTGAGTGATTGGTGCCTTGGAGGATATGTTGGCACGTATCGTGAAGGTTGTTGTTGGACGAATTTTGTGATAGTGACTTGAGGAAATTAATAGAATCTTTAACAAGGTCTCTGTATTCTTTGTACTAGGGTCCGTAGAAGAAAGTGGAACAAATAATATGTTCACCAGCCATGAGTTGAGGCATATGGTAGTCAGGGGTCGAGTGATTGATGACATTTTGAATGTGGGCCCTGTTAGAGCCTGGAGAGAAACAGAAGGAATTAATTCCCAGGTCCCGGTTGAGGCCGCACTCATGTGTGCGGAACATGGCTATAAGTTTCTGCTCGGCGATTCTGCGTTGTCGCGCATGAGTGTGGCCTCAACCGGGACCTGGGATTCATGTCGCATTACATTCATCCCCCACCATCTGGCCTGCGAAATCCTACCAACTGTCCTGGCTTGATACAATTCACACCTCTTTAACCTGGGGTTACCCCATCTCTGGATCTGTAAGGATTTAATCACCTGCTAATGGTCGCATTCCTAGCATTGTTTGGCATCTTTGAATTTGTCTATATATGTGTTTCTGGAACAGACCTCTTCATTCACCTGAGGAAGGAGCAGCGCTCCGAAAGCTAGTGACATCGAAACAAACCTGTTGGACTTTAACCTGGTGTTGTAAGACTTTGTACTGTGGGATGGAGGTCAGTATAGGCAATAATACCATCTCTGACCCATGATCATTGAATCGGTGTCTCTGAAGGTACGGAGACCGTGGAGTTCGGTTCTTCCAATGATAATAGGTGTCGGTTTTGCCTGTTATTATTGTCATTATCATTCAGTTCTGTATAGTTAAGGTCCTGGCCTATATTAGAGTTTAGGTCAGAAGTTCGCGTTGCAGTGAGGGAGACCGTAATCGTGCCAAGTATGAGGCTAAAAAGGATAATTGAAAAAGTAATGCCGAGTGCGGTAAGGCAGCAGCACTGGCATTTCTAATTTTTGGACCATCTCTTTTGGGAACATATGATCTTTTGTACTTTGGCCTTAAACTTTAGAAGTTGAGGGTGACCTTTGAGACAGGTCCTCCCAGGTCTAGTAATAACTTGAGTCAGAGGTAATTCCTCTGGAGGTTCATCTAATTCTGGCTCGTTATGGGATCTAACCTCATATCGCGCATACCAACTTGTCATTTTGTTGTTACCTGTGGTTCAAAGGCTTTGGGAATTGGTCGACAGTTATCAATGGATATTAGTATGGTACCGTTCGGCCCGTGGTCAACTAGAAGTGTCCAGCCTTGGACCTGTTTGACACAAACGGGGGGGGGGTTCCATTTAGGTCTAAGTAAGGTGTTCTTAGGATTTTCCTTTTCTTGTACCCAGTCACCTTCTTATCATAGATTATCATAGAATTTACAGTGCAGAAGGAGGCCATTCAGCCCATCGAGTCTGCACCGGCTCTTGGAAAGAGCACCCTACCCAAGGTCAACACCTCCCCCCTATCCCCATAACCCAGTAAGCCCACCCAACACTAAGGGCAATGTTGGACACTAAGGGCAATTTATCATGGCCAATCCACCTAACCTGCACATCTTTGGACTGTGGGAGGAAACCGGAGCACCCGGAGGAAACCCACGCAGACACGGGGAGGATGTGCAGACTCCGCACAGACAGTGACCCAAGCCGGAATCGAACCTGGGACCCTGGAGCTGTGAAGCAATTGTGCTATCCACTGTGCTACCGTGCTGCCCTGAAGAGGTGATTCTTGTGGGTTCTGGCGGTTTAGGAGGCTGCATTTGAGACAATAAGCCAATCATTTCTTGGGCTAATTCTGGGTTGTACTGAGGAATTACTCCTTCAGATGCCTGCTGGGTGGTATTCATTTGTACCTTAAACATAAAAAAATAAGGTGTGATGTGTTTTTCAGGTCCTACGCGATTCAGGGGAAGATTGTTGACTGCCAGCTGTACCTCCGGCACCAATTTGGCCCAACTGCGTCCACGTGTCATTAGCAGTTTAGTCACATGCAAAGCTTCACATCTTGGTTACGCCGCTCCACAGACCCACTTGATTGCGGGTGCAAAGGAGTGCTGTGTTCCAATTTAATACCTTTGTCGGTACACATTTTCTGGAACGCCTTTCCAACAAAGGCAGATCCACGATCTGTGTGGAGACGGAGGGGGGAACCAGTGCTGGGAAAAATGATGTTTGCGAATGCATTGACAATTGCGCTTTCTGTACAGCGGGTTGTGGGCACCAACTACGTGTCGGAGGTACAGGTGTCAACAACTACTAAGGTGTACTGGTTTTGGCATGTATAAGGAGGGTGCCCAGTAGAGGGCGTAAAGGGTCCCACATAATCAGCCTGTCACACACTGTGGGGGGGCGTCTGGTTTTGCTCTTGAAATGAATTTAGACCTGGTGACTCCTCCTCCTTTCGAGGTCTGGAGGCACTGAGGACAATTTGCCACTAATTTTTTGCAATCAGTTAATATATAAGGCCACCAATAGGTGCGCACAGTACGAAGTCTTACAACACCAGGTTAAAGTCCAACAGGTTTGTTTCGATGTCACTAGCTTTCGGAGCGCTGCTCCTTCCTCAGGTGAATGAAGAGGTCTGTTCCAGAAACATATATATAGACAAATTCAAAGATGCCAAACAATGCTAGGAATGCGAGCATTAGCAGGTGATTAAATCTTTACAGATCCAGAGATGGGGTAACCCCAGGTTAAAGAGGTGTGAATTGTGTCAAGCCAGGACAGTTGGTAGGATTTCGCAGGCCAGATGGTGGGGGATGAATGTAATGTGACATGAATCCCAGGTCCCGGTGGAGGCTGCACTCATGTGTGCGGAACTTGGCTATAAGTTTCTGCTCGGCGATTCTGCGTTGTCGCGGGTCCTGAAGGCCGCCTACCCGGAGATCAGAGGCTGAATGCCCTTGACTGCTGAAGTGTTCCCCGACTGGAAGGGAACATTCCTGCCTGGTGATTGTTGCGCGATGTCCGTTCATTCGTTGTCGCAGCGTCTGCATGGTCTCGCCAATGTACCACGCTTCGGGACATCCTTTCCTGCAGCGTATGAGGTAGACAACGTTGGCCGAGTCGCACAAGTATGTACCGCGTACCTGGTGGGTGGTGTTCTCACGTGTAATAGTGGTATCCATGTCGATGATCTGGCACGTCTTGCAGAGATGACCATGACAGGGTTGTGTGGTGTCGTGGTCACTGTTCTGAAGACTGGGTAGTTTGCTGCAAACAATGGTTCGTTTGAGGTTGCGCGGTTGTTTGAAGGCAAGTAGTGGGGGTGTGGGGATGACCTTGGCAAGATGTTCATCGTCATCAATGACGTGTTGAAGGCTGTGAAGAAGATGACGTAGTTTCTCCGCTCCGGGGAAGTACTGGACGACGAAGGGTATTCTGTTGGTTGTGTCCCATGTTTGTCTTCTGAGGAGGTCGGTCCGGTTTTTCGCTGTGGCGCGTTGGAACTGTCGATCGATGAGTCGAGTGCTATATCCCGTTCGTACGCAGGCTTTGAGTGACGCACCAGAGGAAGATTGTGAGGACTACCTTCCATTGTCTCTGGTCTCCGTGGCTGTAGAAATGAGCTCCGGGGGCGGGGAATTTTTGGAGGGGATGGTCTTCTGGACCGAACGTGGTCTACATGTTTGCGCTGGAGACGACCCTGGGCTTGCACCTGGTAAGATAAAGGGCCCGTTTGGCAAAAGATTACGCCAGGAACCCACTGGGCACCACCAGCAAAATTCCAAACGAACACTGGGTCACCGGGCACAAACTGCCGAATCGGCCGATGCCGAGAAAAACCCTGTCCCTGCCGTTCTTGTGTGCGGCGTACTTTTGCGCCAGTGTCCGGGAAAACCATACTAAGGCGGGTGCGAAGTCTCCGGCCCATTAGGAGTTCTGCGGGAGCTACCCCAGTCACCGCATGGGGGTGGTCCTATACGAAAACAAAAAGCGAGCCAGTCTCGTGTCCATTGATCCGGAAGACTGCTTCTTTAGGCCTCGTTTGAATGTCTGCACTGCCAACCCATTTGAAACCGGGTGGTAAGGGGCAGTGCAGATATGGCGTATGCCGTTCATCTTCATGAGCCTCACAAACTCCTCACTCGTGAATGGAGTGCCGTTATCCGTGACCAGCACCTCGGGGAGGCCATGCGTACTAAAAGACAAACTTCTCAATTGTTGCGCAGGACGTTGTGCCCAGCATCGTATGCACCTCTAGCCATTTAGACTGGGCGTCGATTAATAGAAGGAACATGGATCCTTGAAAAGGACCTGCAAAATCCGCATGCAAGCGTGCCCAAGGCCGCCCTGGCCATTCCCAGTGATGTAGGGGTGCGGCCGGCGGAAACTTCTGATGCTCCTGGCAAATGGAGCAGTTTTGGGCCACCTTCTCAATGTCGGTGTCGAGGCCTGGCCACCAGACATAACTCCGGGCCAACATTTTCATTTTGGTCTCACCTGGATGCCCATTGTGCAAGTCTCTTAGTATCAGCTCCTGTCCTTTTTCCGGGACAATCACACGCGTCCTCCACAAGAGGATGCCGTCTTCCACGCTGAATTCTGAAAGCTTGGAGGAAAATGCCCGCAACTTGCCTGGGAGCTGTCTATGCTGCCCACCATACAGGACTATGTGCCGAACCTTTGACAGGACTGGCTCCGTCTGGATCCACTCACGGATCTGTGATGCCGTGACAGGCAAGGTGTCCATAAAATTTAGGGTTGCAACCACCTCACCGGTCGTGGGGGTCGACATGGGGCCGGTCGATAAAGGCAATCGGCTCAGTGCGTCGGCATTTGCTATCTGCGTTCCTGGTTTGTGCTCCAGAGAATACTCGTATGCAGCAAGCAACAAAGCCCAGCGCTGGATCCGTGCAGAAGCAATGGGCGGTATTGGCTTATCCTCTCTGAAAAGTCCCAGCAGAGACTTATGATCAGTCATGATAGTGAAATGGCAGCCATACACGTACTGGTGGAAGCGTTTCACCGCAAAAATCACTGCCAGGCCCTCCTTCTCGATCTGCGCGTACTTTTTCTCCGCTGCAGTCAATGTGCGGGAAGCGAAAGCTATCAGCCGCTCGGCCCCGTTCTCCATCTTGTGGGACAGGACGGCCCCAATACCATACGGGGATGCATCACATGTGACGAGCAAAGGCTTTCCAGGATCATAGTGGGTTAGTAACCCAGACAACGGCAATTGTTGCTTTACCCGCCGGAAAGCGGTTTCTTGCGGCTGACCCCAAACCCAGGTGTGATTTTTCTTTAGCAGAAGGTGCAACGGGGCCAGCGTAGTTCCCAGATTGGGGAGGAACTTCCCGTAATAGTTTACGAGACCGAGAAAAGAACGAAGATGCGAAGTGTCAGTCGGGGTGGGGGCATGTTGAATCGCGCGCACCTTCTCTGCGACGCGGTGCAAACCTTCGTGGTCCACCCGATAACCCAGGTAGACTACTTCCTTTACCTGAAATACGCACTTTATGCGGCGTAAACGGACTCCAGCCTCCGAAAAGCGCCTAAGGACAGCCTCCAGATTTTCCAAATGTTCCTGCTCCGCGTCCCTGTAATCAAAACGTCATCTAAGTAGACAGCGACACGCGGTAAACCTCTCAAAATGCCCTCCATAACACGTTGAAAAATAGCGCAAGCAGAGGATACTCCAAAGGGCAACCGTGTATATTCATACAAGCCCCGGTGTGTATTAATCGTTACATATGGTCGGGCGGCAGGGTCCAGCTCCAACTGTAGGTAGGCGTGACTCATATCTAATTTTGTGAACGAGAGTCCGCCTGCAAGCTTCGCGTAGAGATCCTATGTGCGAGGCATTGGATATCGGTCGAGTTGGGAAGCCGTATTCACTGTAAGTTTATAGTCGCCACACAAGCGAACTGTGGCATCTGGCTTCATTACAGGTACAATTGGTGCTGCCCAGTCAGCGAAACGGACGGGCCTGATAATACCCAAACTCTTCAAATGAGTGAGCTCCCCTTCTACCTTCTCGAGCAAGGCATAAGGCACCGGGCGCGCACGGAAATAGCGCGGCGTGACTCCTGGTTCGACTTGGATACGGTCTACGGCCCCTTTTATTTTCCCCAAACCGGGCTGGAATACATCTGGGTATCGTCCTAGCACCTCAGTCAACCCTCCAGAAACTGTTTGGAGGATGTGCTGCCATTGCAATCGCAAATGGCGCAACCAGTCCCGACCCAACAGGCTGGGCCCATGGCCACGCACTACGATAAGTGGAAAATGCCCCTCCTGGCGTCCATAAACAGCAGGGGTCATTGTAGTTAATGTAAGGGTCTGTACACCCTGCTTGATGCGGTCGAATGTCCTCTGGGCAATCACGGAGACCACTGCGCCAGTGTCCAACTCCATCTCAAGCGGGTGACCATTGATCCATACTGTCACCTTAATGGGGGCCACACGGGGAGCTGCCACACAATGCAACTGCAGGCAGTCGTCCTCCGTCTCCACGTCCTCAGAAGTAGTTGCCGCAGGTTCATCCACATGGAAGGTACGGCCCCTGGGCTGGTCCCAGTTTCGGTCGGAACGACGGCGCCTCTGGCGCCCCCAGGACCGGCATCCATGACGGCGCCTACAAGTCTGACACGGACATGGCTCCTCATCCATTGGTTCTGGAGAAGGTTCCCTTCGGGGAGGAATGTCCGACGGCCACTGCCGTCGATCCAGACGTCGCCTCGCCCAAGGTACCGCAGGAGTGCGGGGGGACATTTTCGGACGGAAGGGGTTGCGCCCCAAGGCATGCACTTCTATTCCCTGTAGCTCCTACACTCCTCGTTCTGCGCTCTCTCGGGACAATACTATTTGAATGGCCTGTTGAAAAGTCAATGTTGGCTCAGCTAACAACTTTCTCTGGGTGGCCGCATTGTTAATACCGCAAACCAAACGGTCGCGTAACATTTCTGACAAGGTCTCACCATAGTCACAGTACTCCGCAATCCTGCGTAGCCTGGATAGAAAGTCGGCAAGGGATTCTCCAGGGGTCCTCTCAGCAGTATTAAACCGGTAACGCTGGACTATCGTGGACAGGGTTGGGTTAAAATGTTGCCCCACTAAATTCACAAGTTCATCAAACGTTTTGGTGTCCGGCGCAGCTGGGTACGTAAGGCCCCTAATCACCCCAAACGTATGCGGGCCGCAGGCGATGAGCAATATGACCACCTGGCGCTTGTTTTCGGTGATATTGTTTGCCCGGAAATAGTAACGCATCCGTTGTGTGTACTGGTTCCAGCTTTCCAGCGCAGCATCAAAAACATCCAAACGTCCGTACAGAGGCATGGTATAATAGAAAACAACTTCCAACCTGTATCCAACAAAAATCCAGGGAGGTGGCTTCAGCAGTGTAGACAGCTTTTCACTTTAACCCTCGTCGCCAGTTTTGTGAAGGCCACGAAGAATCCAGCACGAGTTTTAAGGATACAAAGTAATAACATTTATTTACAATAACATATATATATATAACAGCAGCAGCAACTTCCCTTGCTGCACACTCCTTCCTGCTGGTTCCAAACTGGCCAGCTTTATTTACACATGGAGTTTACTAATGGTTTCTCCGCCCCCCTCAATGGGGAAGCTCATACTCCCACAGGATTGTGGGATTGTCATTATTCCCCAGCCAATGGTAAGCAGGCAGGTTATAACAGTTGCCTTGCGTTCATTCCCTGGATTCCTTCCTGTGATCTTTGTTGGGAAAACCCATTTTAATTATAATGCGTGCATTGGCCTGAACCTTCCGCAAGGAACTTACGGCATGTAGGATGAGGACCATGCAGCGTTCTAAGGCAGTCAACCTCTGTTCACAGGGAGAGTAGTTAAGGGAGAGGTATGGGAATAGCGTTGTGGCCCCCTCATCGATGCAGGCTGTACAGGCTGCTCGGGAAGCGATCCAATGGATAAGACAGATATCCCTGGATGGGTCTCTTGAGCTAAGATCAGTGGCATCTTTTACTGCACAAATTAGCTGTGTAAGAGCTTCCTTTGCATGCACCGGGAAGCAGAAAGGTTTATTTGTCGGGGTACAGAACTCATACAAGGGAGCTGAAAGTGGAGCGAATGCTGGTACAAACGTCCGTCCAAAATTAAGCAGTCCCAGTATAGATTGTAGCTGTTTAAGGGAAGTAGGATTTTTAATAGCCGAGAATTTCTCGGAAAAGGAGTCGGTAAGGCCTCAGCCAGTGTCTGTGACATTGATACCGAGGTATTCAACTGATTTTTTAAGCAATTGGCGTTTCTTAAGGCCGACTATGTATCCATGGATTTTTAAGAGGGTTAAGATTTTGTCTAGGGCTTCTAAGTGTTGTTAACTGGTGTTGGTTGTCACGTACACATCATCTACATAGACGTCGATATCGTACTTATGACGTATGGGCGCTAATGCTGAAATAACGCCGGCCGCGAAGAGCTGAGGCGAATTGCGGAAGCCCTGCGGGAGTCGGGTCCAGACGTACTGGTGGCCGTTAGGACCAGTGAACGCTGTGCATTCATACTCCTCGGGGAGAATTGGGTGTGACCAGAAGCCGTTAGATAAGTCTAAAGTGGATTTGTACTTTTTTCGGCTAATCTGTTGTGTAACTTGTTGTATGCTAGCGGATTGGGCTGCGTTTGGACTCGTAACGCGGTTTAGTTCTCGGTAGTCGACTAAAGGTCTGACCTTTAGCTTTGGGAATTCCAAACATAGGGGAGTTATAAGGAGATGATCTTTTAATCAGAACGCCTTGTTGGCATAGGGAGTTAATTGTTTTTTGGAGCGCGGCTCTGCACTCCGGGTCTCGGATGAACCATTGTTTCTGAACCGGGAAGTCGATGACTTCGGTTGTGACTGGTTGAATTTTTAGCAGTCCGCAGTGATTCTGATGTTTTTGGAATAAGTCCCAGTGTCTGAGAATTAAGTTTTTAATTTGTGTTTTTGTCTGTTTGCCTGGGCTATCCCTAAGGATTTCCCCTAACTGTTTTTTTCTATTATCCTGAGGGGCTAATTGAAGTAAGTCATACTTTTGAATTATGTCTTGGGCTAGGATAATGTCGCAATCATGATCTTTGTCTAAATTTGGCCATAGTCCGGCTTGACATCTAATTACTTGATCATTTGCTAGAAGGGTGATCTGTACCAATGGTATTTGTCTTACTTCTGAAGTTATGCCTTTTACACTCCTGGTCCCTATTATTGATCTGTTTAAGGAATGGTAGCGGGCAAATCCTTTGTCTATGAGGGGCATTTCCGCCCCAGTATCGAGGAGTAAAATTACCCCTATTGTAGCGGTTAGTAATTTTAGATTAAGATACAGGGTGGCATTTATAGATGGGAATTGAGCGGGAGCGATTTGGGAGAATTTGTCAGCGGACCTGCCTGTTGGTTGTAGCCACCTGGGTTGGCCAATTCCCGACATAAAATGGAGAACAGCAAAGGCTGAAGGGAAATTCAGCCAACACAGGCAGAAACTAGCAGGTGCAAGTTTACTGTGTTCTAGACTCTGCAAAAGCCCAGACAGCATCGATACCAGCAACTATCAGCATAATAATGTAGCAGCCATCTACATACTAATGAGCGATCCCCGGGAACAATCAGAACATTTAAGGTAAACAAGGCCAAGCCAGACTCCTCGGCGCCAGCAGGAGCCAACACAAAAGAGGTTAATGGACACCTAAAGACCGCCCAACGATCAGGGAACCGCTCCAGCACTGGAGAAACCGAACCAAGCGATTGGAACAAAGTCCAATCACTTGAAACCAGGTACGGGGTCCGCCCCGAAGGGCAGGAAGCCCCTGGGGACTATAAAGTAAAGCCCCCAAGTTCAAATCGTCCTTCTTGACAGGGTCACTCAACAACGCGAACCAACCCTTGACAGTGACCTGTCCAGCTGCCTCCAAAGAACATAAGTCTCAAGTCAACGCTCTCTACGAGATAGGCGCTCCTAGCTACCTGTCCATACCAGCTTTGAATCCCGCAGACTCAGAACCCGAATGAAAGGCCATTTGTTCCCCTGACCTGGTGGGCCAGTCCGAAGCTAAGTATAGGCCTGTTAGTGATAGAAATAGCTTAGAAAGTAGAGTTTAAGCATGAGTAGCGATTTACTGTGTATAATAAATGTGCTTTGATTTGAATCTTACTAATTGGTGTGTTGAGTTATTGATCATTACTTGAACTTGAACCTCGTGGCGGTATCATAAAGATACCTGGCGACTCTAGAGCAAAGGTTATAAAACAGAGCCAATTGAACCAACCAAAAGTTAGCAACATAGTCAATAGTGATTCTTAGAGGTGGTGTACACTCGGAACGCGGCCGCCTTTAGAATTTCTACCTTGGCCTCTGTTTTGTCCAGTACTGCCATTAGTTCTAGGCTGATCCTGGTATTGCTGCTGTTGCCTCTGTGGATTTCTATCATCCTGGTATCTTCCAGGGGGGCGGATATTAGTTATATCTCGGAACTCATACTGTCCTTGTTGAGGAGGGTACTGGGGGTATCGTGGACCTCTGTCCTCGAATAGGCGATGGGGTACTGCCTGTTGTGGATCCCTAGAGGGTCCCGGTGGTGTCTGCCTGGGGATTTGTCTAAAAGGCTGCTGTCTGGAACCTGAGGCTGGGGCTCGTGCAGGAGTTCTTGGGGACCTTCCGGCAGGAGATTGTCTCCTGCCTGGGATACGGGGGGCAACTGGTGCTCCTATTCCCCCCCTGGGTTGTGTCCCAGAGATGGAGGGGACATCCCTATTTCCTCCTAGTTCGGTAGCCGACAGCTGGCAAAGTTCCTCAAGGTCTCCGCAAGCCTGAATAACTGCGTGGTATTTAGCAGCTTGATTTTGTTGACCATGTGCTGCATCCTGCAAGCGCAGGCGGTCGGCTGAGTCAGTGACTGATTTTAATCGCAATCGACTGACTTGAGCAAAATCGAATTGTAATTGCAAGGCAAGCTGGAAAGTTTCTCTAATGCTCCCTACTTTAAGGGCATTTAAAAGAATGTTTCTGAAACCCCCCTGCATCCCATGGCCATACATTTTCTTATGGGCAGCAGCTAAAATTTGAAACAAGGTTCCACATTCCACTTCTGAAAGATGAAAGCCTGCTGGGGCTGTAACTCGGAGCAGCTGCTGCTTATCTCTTGGAGTTAATGGTCCGAAGAATATTTCTAACATGGACATTTTTTCAAAAAAATATTTAAGGGCTTGTTTATCGTCGGGGGGAATTGGTCCAAAGGTATCTTTAAATACGGACACGGTGTGTTCCCCAATTACTGATCTCATCCTGACCGGAATCACAGATTCGCCAGTCGGTTTAGGTGCTGTCAGGAGTGTGTGATTCATCCCTGCAATGGCTCTTCCCGCTATCCCTATCTGAGCCGGTGTCAGAAGTGTGGGGATGTTAAGGTCACTAAGAATACTTATAGCGTCTCTCCAGGGATTCCCTGGATCGAAGGCAGGAGTTTGTGGGACCGGAACAGGATAAGCATGTACTGTTAACCCCAAGACCCTGCTAGCATTGAGTGGGTCTATATCTTCTGAGTGACAGACCACAAATGGTACGAATTCATTTGGCTTTACACTACAACCTGGTCTAATTAGGCGAGTGGCTAATTCAAACTGACAGTCTTGTCTGTGATTTATCTCTGGGAAAAATTCTGTTATTTCAAGCGTAAATCTCTGTCCGTCTGCGAAGGGAGGTTGCAATGCAAGTAAATGATCCACCAGTAGGGAACATTAAATGTTTCATTTGCAAGGGGATCAGGGTTTGCTGGTGGATCACACCAGAGATGTGCTTGAGCTGCCATAGCCAAAGTATTTTAAAAAATATATACTTGGTCTTTCCTACTAGTAAACACAGTTTAACAATAGTAGTCAAATTCAATTTATTTTTGCTGGTATTAGCGCTTCATTTTATATTGTTCTGACCTTACTTAAGAGTCAAAGTGCACTGTTTTAGTTTAGCTTACACATTAAATATATTCTAGCGACAGAGTTTTAGTGTTTATTTGTTAAACCCCAAGAATAAATCTCAGGCCCCACGTTGGGCGCCAGATGTGACAGTTGAGGAGTATTCTATCTAAGATTTTCCCGATTAGTCGAGGTTGTAAGCTACCAGACAAGGTCTTGTGAATATCTAAAGTAAGGCTCGCTATTTGGGAGTTCTAATTATAGTGTCCACAATGTGCCTTGCGTTCACTACCTTCAGTGTACAGGATAGACTGTGACTTAGATGCTATCCTTTCCTTAACGTTGACTAAATATTTTTAATTCTTGAGAGCCAGGCGTGGGCAAGTAACCCTTCAGATAGCCTCAAAGGGTGAGAATATGATGAGTCTTCGTTAAATGTCACTCTTATGTATTAAAATAGACACGGATCTGTATGGTAAAATATATACGCAATTTATTTAAAGAGAAAGGGTAATACAAGTGATTTTGATAAATGATACAGTTTGACAAATACAGGATATGTGATGAGTTAGCCTGTGACCTTCTTAACTACATATTTGCTTAAGCCTAAAACATCTCATACTTACATCGACTAGTAGTCTCGGAGTTCGATACTCAATCAAGAGCAGAACTCTATGAGTTGAGATAGCAGCTTACTCAAATAAACACCCAGTAATCTCCTAAACAGCTCTCCAAGCGAAACTCTAACTTTTTGAGCCTGTGTTTAAACATTTATATCCTTTTCTTACTTAGGGAGTTTGACTCCCCAGTTATTTTGAGACAAAGAACAGTCTCTCTCTTGGTCGGCAAGTCCTTGGTTTCTAGGGAGTTTTTTGAAGGGCATTTGCTTCTGAAAGATACAAGGTTGATACCTCCGGTAGCTATCTCCAGAAAAACACCAGCCTCCCTTCTTGGCAGGGTCTCTTGCCGAGCAGTAGCCCCCCATAGGGACAAGGCTACAATACAAGTGATATCTTCCTTTAGTTGACAGAGCTTATTTCCAGACAAGGCCACAAGATGTAATGAGTTCACTGCATCTGGACTCTTACAAAGATAATGTCTGTAATACGTATTAAAAAACATTATTGCGATAAGTAATGGTTTACAGTAGATAATTGACTATATCAGTCATTAGTTTCTAATATAGGGCTAAATACATGAGTTAATATAAAATCAGCTCTGATCAGCTTTTAATATAGAGTGAATATATGATTTAATATAAAATCAGTTCTGATCAGCCTTTAATATCGGTGGATACCGCCACATCTCCCGCTATCAAGGGCGGGCTGAGTTCGGTTGGTTAGAATTTATATACTGCCTAGATTTCTATTCCTGTTCCAGTGCCTCCCAGTATTTTTCAAGAGATAGACCAACTTAGAACATAGAACATAGAAAAATACAGCACAGAACAGGCCCTTCGGCCCATGATGTTGTGCCGAACCTTTGTCCTAGATTAATAATAGATGATCATAGAATTTACAGTGCAGAAGGAGGCCATTTAGCCCTTTGAGTCTGCACCGGCTCTTGGAAAGAGCACCCTACCCAAGGTCAACACCTCCACCCTATCCCCACAACTTATTACGATTTATCTGCTTGGTAAACGTACCGAGGATTTGAAGGGGGTGCTTCAGATGGAGAGACTGGTGGGGGGCTCGTACTACCAAATCTGTTATATTACTATTGGGTGGCTAATGTGGAGAAGGTGCTCGAGTGGTGCGGGGATCCCGAGGCCCTCTGGGTGCGGATGGAATCGGAGTCAGTTAGGGGGACGAGTTTGGGAGCGTTGGGAATGGCACTGCTCCTGGTGTCACTGACGAAATATTCCACAAATCCAGTGGAATTTGCTAAATATTTGGAGGCAGCTCGCCAAAATTGTGAATTGGAGGCAACATTACGTCTGGTTCCCATCTGTGCAAATCACCTATTCAAATTGACAAGGCCGGATGTCACATTTAGTGTTTGGAAGGAGAAACATTCGAGAAGGTGGGGGATCCATTTTTGGAGGGGCGTTTCGCTGGCGTGGAGGAGTTAAAGGAGAAATATGGGCTTTCAGATGCGGAAGGATTTAGGTACCTTCAGATGTGGAGCTTGGTTAAGAGTTTTTTCCAGCTTTTCCAGTGGTTCAGCCGCCCACCTTGCTGGAACTGACTTTATCCTGCGCAGAATTAGTGGAGAGTAGTACATCCAGGATGTACCAGCATATAGCTTTGGTTGAGAGGACAATGGCAAAATGGATAGAAGAGTTGGGGCTGATACTAGAGGAAGGGGTGTGGTGTGAGTTGTTGAGGAGGGTGAATGCGACATCGTCTTGCACGAGGCTGCGACACATTCAGCTAAAGGTTGATTTCCGAGCTCACCTCACTAAAGCGAGGATGAGCCGCTTTTTGAAGGGGTGGAGTTGAAAGTCTTTGTAAAATGTGTTTGTTGATGGAATCTTGTAAAAGAATGTTTGTTATGATTCATGTCTTTTATATCCTTTGCATAAAATATTAAAAATTTAATTAAAATCGTTTCCAAAAAAAAATGAACACAAGGGGCGAAATTCTCCCCCAACGGCGGGATGTCCGCCGACTGGCGCCAAAGACGGCGCCAATCAGACGGGCATCGCGCCGGCCCAAAGGTGCGGAATGCTCCGCATCTTTGGGGGCCGAGCCCCAACATTGAGGGGCTAGGCCGACGCCGGAGGGATTTCCGCCCCGCCAGCTGGCGGAAATGGCGTTTGTTGCCCCGCCAGCTGACGCGGAAATGCGGCGCATGCGCGGGAGCGTCAGCGGCCGCTGTCAGTTTCCCGGCGCATGCGCGGGAGCGTCAGCGGCCGCTGTCAGTTTCCCGCGCATGCGCAGTGGAGAGAGTCTCTTCCGCCTCCGCCATGGTGGAGGCCGTGGCGGAGGCGGAAGGGAAAGAGTGCCCCCACGGCACAGGCCCGCCCATGGATCGGTGGACCCCAATCGCGGGCCAGGCCACCGTGGGGGCACCCCCCGGGGTTAGATCACCCCGTGCCCCCCCCCCCCAGGACCCCGGAGCCCGCCCACGCTGCCTGGTCCCGCCGGTAAATACCAGGTTTAGAACATAGAACATAGAACAATACAGCGCAGTACAGGCCCTTCGGCCCACGATGTTGCACCGAAACAAAAGCCATCTAACCTACACTATGCCATTATCATCCATATGTTTATCCAATAAACTTTTAAATGCCCTCATTTGATTTACGCCGGCGGGACAGGCAATTTCTGGGCGGGACTGCGGCCCATCCAGGCCGGAGAATTGAACGGGGGGTCCCGCCAACAGGCGCGGCCCGATTCCCGCCCCCGCCCAATCTCCGGTACCGGAGACTTCGGCGGGGGCGGGGGCGGGATTCACGGCGGCCAACGGCCATTCTCCGACCCAGCGGGGGGTTGGAGAATGACGCCCATGGGAACAGATATACATACATGGATGGAAAGAGTGAGGACATCATTGCTGCAGACAAAGTTGTACATCTGCTGAGTCCTGCTCCAGTCCAAAGTGATATCAAGGCTGGATCACATGATACATTTATTTTAAGGTACAGGTACGCTGCTATACCTGAAAGGCATATTACAACAGCCCCGTTCTTTTTAAAGATAGTTTTCCCCCTTTCCACCAAATACATGTTCATGTTTAGTTACTATTACTTGGATAATACAAGTGAATCTATGTGTCTTTAAAATGTGGAGGTAATCTGCTAGTACACCCAGAAAGTGTAATGGTGATCTTATCTCAGGTGTTTAATTTGCTCGTAGCGGTCGTGTCATTCTTGGAGGCTGTTCCTGGTTGCATTTTTAATCATGTTCAAAAGTTGTTTAGGATTTTGGGGCTGGTTTGGATCTCGGTCGTTTTGGCCACCATTCCGCCTTTGTCTTTAAAACTGCAGATGATTTGGTTCTGAACAAATCCTTCTCATTCTGGCCACTTGTCATGTATCTTCTGTGGGATCCTGGGTGCAAAATTGTCCCAACTGTAAACTTACAGTTCGGTGCCCATTCTTGTATCATAGAATCATAGAATTTGCAGTGCAGAAGAAGGGCATTCGGCCCATCAAAACTAAACCAGCCCTTGGAAAGAGCACCCTACTCAAGCTCACACCTCCACCCTATCCCTGTTACCTCATCTAACCTTTTGGACACTAAGGGGCAATTTAGCATGGCCAATCCACCTAACCTGCACATCTTTGGAGCAGACACAGGGAGAAAGTGCAGACTCCACATAGACAGTGACCCAAGGCTGGAATTGAACCCGGGTCCCTGGAGTTGTGAGGCAGCAGTGCTAACCACTATGCTACCTGCATGGGCCCCATCACCTCCTCCTCTCTCAGGTGCCCGATGGCCTCATGCTACTTCTTGGGACGGGGGTGGTGCGGAGTACAGGGACGGTGCAGGCGGTATGAGTATTGGCATGTGGGTGGGGTGCGACCAGCCTGCCCGCAGGTGGGGCTCGATCACCCTCTAGGATGGGGGGGAGGGGGGTGGTGGTGACTCACTGGTCTGGGAGTTGCCCATCCCCACCCAGTCTACCACGTGGGGTGGGGGGGGGAGGTGATGGTGTGGGGAGTGTGGTACAGGGGTGGTGCCAGGGCATGGTGGTGGTGATGACTCGCCCTGGCCGCCCTGAGGAGGTAGCGCAGCTTCTTCCTGAACTGCTGGCCGATCCTGGTGGTGGGACCCATGGCACTCACGGCCTCTGCCACCTGCGCCCAAGACCAGTTGACATCTGCAGGTGGCAGCCTCCTTCCCACTCCGGGGAGAGGATGTCCCGCCTCTCCGCCACGGCATCCAACTGTGTCTCCAGCTCTGCACCAGTGAATCCCGGGGCCACCCTCGAGGTTGGCATCCTCTTGGCTGGAATGAGTGTGTGTGGGGAGAGGAGTGCTTATATACAGCTCCCCAGGGCGGCACGGTGGCACAGTGGTTAGCACTGCTGCCTGATGGCGCCGAGGACCCGGGTTCGATCCTGGATCCGGGTCATTGTCCATGTGGAGTTTGCACATTCTCCCTGTGTCTGCGTGGATTGGCCACGCTAAATTGCCCCATCATTGGAAAAAAAAATAATTGGGTACTGTAAATTTTGTCAAAATTATATACAGTTCCAGCTTGTCCGGCTCCCCAGTGCTAATCCCAACTGCAGCGAATCCGACGCCGGCGTCATTTGGAACCACACTAGTTCCACGTGGCTCCAGTGCTGGACCATTCGGAACCGAGACCGGCGCCGCTATTGGGATCGTAAAACACACACAATTCAGTCTCACCGTCAGCACTTTGTCTCTGAAATGGAGAATCTCACCAATATGTTTACTTCCCTCATCCAAATCATTAATCATTAATATATAATGTGAACAGTTGAGGTCCCAGCACAGATCCCTGCGGTACCCCACTGGTCACTGTCTGCCAATCGGAAAAAGACACATTTATTCCATCTTTTTGTTTCCTGTCTGCTAACCAGCTTTCTATCCATCTCCAGACACTTTAACTTTAACTTTACATATTAATCTGTATGTGAGACCTTGTCGAAAGCCTTCTGAAAGTCCAAATAAACCACATCCACTGGTTCTCCCTGGTCAAGACTACTAGTTAAATCTTCAAAGAATTCTTGTAGATTTGTCATGATTTTCTTTTCATAAATCCATGCTGACTCTGTCTGATTACACCACTGCTTTCCAAATGCTGTGGTATGAAATCCTTGATAATGGGTTCCAGCAACTTCCCTACAACTAACGTTAGGCTCACTGGTCTATAGTTCCCTGTTTTCTCTCTACCTCCCTTTTTGAATAGCGGGGTTACATTTGCTACCCTCCAATCTGAAGGAACCATTCCAGAGCCCAAAGAATTTTGGAAAATGACCACCAATGGATCTATTTCTAGAGCCACTTCCTTAAGTACTTTGGGATATAGATTATCAGGTCCTGGAGATTTGTCCATCTTTAATCACATTAATTTCCCCAAAACCATCTCTTTACTAATACTGATTTCCTACAAGAACATAAGAACTAGGAGCAGGAGTCAGCCATCTGGCCCCTCGAGCCTGCTCCACCATTCAATGAGATCATGGCTGATCTTTTGTGGACTCAGCTCCACTTTCCAGCCCGAACACCATAACCCTTAATCCCTTTATTCTTCAAAACACTATCTATCTTTGTCTTAAAAACATTTAATGAAGGAGCCTCTACTGCTTCACTGGGAAAGGAATTCCATAGATTCACAACCGTTTGGGTGAAGAAGTTCCTCCTAAACTCAGTCCTAAATCTACTTCCCCTTATTTTGAGGCTATGCCCCCTAGTTCTGCTTTCACCCGCCAGTGGAAACAACCTGCCCACATCTATCCTATCTATTCCCTTCATAATTTTATATGTTTCTATAAGATCCCCCCTCATCCTTCTAAATTCCAACGAGTACAGTCCCACCCAGTCTACTCAACCTCGCCTCGTAATCCAACCCCGTCACCTCTGGGATTAACCTAGTGAATCTCCTCTGCACACCCTCCAGTGCCAGTACATCCTTTCTCAAGTAAGGAGACCAAAACTGAACACAATACTCCAGGTGTGGCCTCACTAACACCTTATACAATTGCAGCATAACCTCCCTAGTCTTAAACTCCATCCCTCTAGCAATAAAGGACAAAATTCCATTTGCCTTCTTAATCACCTGTTGCACCTGTAAACCAACTTTTTGCGACTCATGCACTAGCACAGCCAGGTCTCTCTGCACAGCAGCATGTTTTAATATTTTATCATTTAAATAATAATCCCTTTTGCTGTTATTCCTACCAAAATGGCTAACCTCACATTTGTCAACATTGTATTCCATCTGCCAGACCCTAGCCCATTCACTTAGCCTATCCAAATCCCTCTGCAGACTTTCAGTATCCTCTGCACTTTTTTGCTTTACCACTTATCTTAGTGTCGTCTGCAAAACTGGACACATTGCCCTTGGTCCCCAACTCCAAATCATCTATGTAAATTGTGAACAGTTGTGGGCCCAACACTGATCCCTGAGGGACACCACTAGCTACTGATTGCCAACCAGAGAAACACCCATTAATCCCCACTCTTTGCTTTCTATTAATTAACCAATCCTCTATCCATGCTACTACTTTACCCTTAATGCCATGCATATTTATCTTATGCAGCAACTTTTTTTGTGGTACCTTGTCAAAGGCTTTCTGGAAATCCAGATATACCACATCCATTGGCTCCCCGTTATCTACCGCACTGGTAATGTCCTCAAAAAATTCCACGAAATTAGTTAGGCACGACCTGCCATTTATGAACCCATGCTGCGTCTGCCGAATGGGACAATTTCCATCCAGATGCCTCACTATTTCTTCCTTGATGATAGATTCCAGCATCTTCCCTACTACCGAAGTTAAGCTCACTGGCCTATAATTACCCGCTTTCTGCCTACCTCCTTTTTTAAACAGTGGTGTCACGTTTGCTAATTTCCAATCCGCCAGGACCACCCCAGAGTCTAGTGAATTTTGGTAAATTATCGCTAGTGCATTTGCAATTTCCCTAGTCGTCTCTTTTAGCACTCTGGGATGCATTCCATCAGGGCCAGGAGACTTGTCTACCTTTAGCCCCATTAGCTTGCCCATCACTACCTCCTTGGTGATAACAATCCTCTCAAGGTCCTCACCTGTCATAGCCTCATTTACATCAGTGACTGGCATGGTATTTGTGTCTTCCACTGTGAAGACCGACCCAAAAACCTGTTCAGTTCCTCAGCCATTTCCTCATCTCCCATTATTAAATCTCCCTTCTCATCCTCTAAAGGACCAATATTTACCTTAGCCACTTTTTTTTGTTTTATATATTTGTAGAAACTTTTTAGAAATATTTATAGTCTAAAGTAGAAAGTATCAATTAAAGAGATTAGGTTTAAAGCATGTACAACAAGCCTAATAAAGATGAGAAAAGACAGATAGCAGTAAGTGAGATTTAAACAATCCAACACTGAATTCTTTATGAAGGAATGTGATTACACACTGGAAACAAAATGATTTCAGGACCAAAGAGGTCGTTTGAAAATAATTATCATTTCTCACACCACTTTAAAAAATGAATTACTCCTGGATGCACGAACCCTGACTAACTAATCAATAAGTATCCCAACTTCACACTGTTGCCTTTCAATGCCAGAACTACCAGTGAGTTTCTGGTTTAATACAGTTCCCTTGGGGAGAAGTTGTGTAACCCAGATTGCAGCTTTTGGATTTCTACATTCATCTATGCAGATGTGGAAATTGTTGTCTTATTTCCTCCATAATAACGATGGCCACTCATTCCTCACCATTGCAAAGCTGTGGAAATTCTGCAACTTATAATGGGTAAGATAACAGTTAGGGAACCAAACTGAAAGAACAAAGTGACTCTGATAGCAGAACCAGGAAATCAAAAAGTGCGAATTGGGTGAGTGCAGTTATAAATTCTATAATAACAAGGAGCAGAGAACGAGAAAGAGCGAGAGGAGCCGGGAGTTTGAAAGAGCGAGAGAGGAGCCGGGAGTTTGAAAGAGCGAGAGAGGAGAAGGATAATTACATAATGCCGATTCAGAAAGTGGTGAGGGACCAACCAAGGCAGCTGATTTGGTGAGTAGGTCCAGGTGAGTTTTGTTTTCCAATCTTTTAATCAAATTCATTGCTTGAAACTGAATTGGGACTGTAAATAAATAAATGCACTAATTAATTAATAAAGTTAAAGGAATATAGATTAGTAACGTACAATCACAATAGAAGGGTTAAGTAAGAAAGAAGGTTCCTTGCTAACACCATGGGTGGGACTCTCCAATAATGGGGCTATGTCCCCACGCCGGCGTGAAAAGTGGAGCCAACCACTCCGGCGTCAACGGTCCCTGATAATGGGGAATTCTCCCCTTCCTAGGGGGCTAGGTCGGTGCTGGAGTGGTCCCCGCAGCCCCATCCGGCGTGGAACGGCCTGTGCGAGTTCACGCATGTGCGGGGGTTCCCTTCACTGCGCCACTCCCCGGGCAATATGGCGGAGCCCTACAGGGGCCCGGCGCAGAGTAAAATAGGCCCCCACGGAACCAGCCCGCCTGCCGATTGGTGGGCCCCGATCGCAGGCCAGGCCACTGTGGGGGCTGCCATCCCCCCCCCCCCTCCAGGACGGCCCCCGCAGACGCACCTTCCAGGTCCCGCTGTGTGGGACATGGGTAACCCACACTGGTGGGACTCGGCCAAACTTGTCAGCCATTCGGCCTATTGGGGCTCGGAGAATCGCCGGGGTGGTGGTTGTCAATGGCCCCCAACCGGTGCGGCGGGAATCCCGCGGTCACCCGAGAATCGGCGCTGGTGAATGGGGAAGCTGGCGTCGGGGCGTGATTCTTGTGTCCCCCCAGGGATTCTCTGACCCGGCGGCAGGTCGGAGAATCCTGGCCCATTTTTCTTTTCAGGGAATAATGAGCTTAATCAAGAGGGACACCATGGCAGGAGACCTCAGACCCATATTATGCTCCTCCTGCACAATGTGGGAAATGAGGGAAAATTCCAGTGTCCCTGGTGACTATAGTGTGCAGAGGATGTCCAACTGCAGCTTCTAGCTAACCGGACTTTGGAGCTGGGGTTGTGTGTGGACTCACTGTGGAGCATCTGTGATGCTGAGGAAGTTGTAGATAGCATGTTTAGCGAGGTGGTCACATCGCAGGTGAGAATTTCACAGGCAAAAAGGGAATGCGTGACCATCAGGAACAGTAAAAGACTCAAGAAGGCAGTGCAGGAGTCCCCTGTGGTCATCCCCTTCTCAAACAGATATACTGTTTTGGATACTGTTGGGAGTAATGGTTTCTCAGGGCAGAGAAGCAGCAGCTAAATCCACAGCACCGTGGGTGACTCTGCTGCTCTGATAGGTGGGGGCAAAACAAATGGCAGGGATATAGTGATAGGAGATTCAATACCTAGGGGCACAGACAGACGCCTCTGTGGCCACAAACGTGAATCGAGGATGGAGTGTTGCCTGCCTGGTGCCAGGGTCCAGGATGTCACGGAGCAGCTGCAGGGCATTCTGGGGAGGGAAGGTGAACAGCCAGTGCTTGTGGTTCACATTGGTACCAACAACATGGGTAAACTGAAGGATGAGGTCCAGCAAGCTGAGAGCAGGAAGTTAGGAGATAAACTAAAATCCAGGACCTCAAACGCATAATCTCAGGATTGCTCCCAGCTCCACGCGCTGGAGAGAGCAGGAATAGGAGGATAGATCAGAGGAACACATGGCTGGAGGGATGGTGTAGCCAGGAGGGATTCGGATTCTGGAGGCAGTGGGACCGGTTCTGGGGAAGGTGGGACCTGTACAAACCGGACAGGTTGCACCCGAGCAGAGCTGGGACCAATGTCCTTGCGAGGGCTTTTGCGAGTTCTGTTGGGAAGTAAGTAACCTAGTGTGGCAGGGAGATGGGATCCCAGGAGCAGGATCAGATTGGTCAAACTCAGGTCAGGAAAATGGAGGTAGAACTTTAGCGAGTGATATAGAAGATGTTGTGATAGACTTGGAATTACAGGAGAAGCAAAGTTTTAAAAGTGTCCAGCAAGAGAAAATGGTGAGGTTAAACAGTTTATACTTCAATGCAGGGAGTATTACAAACAAGTTAGACAAGTCAGGTACTCAAAATTGACCCTTCCGAGTGCATCAAATATGTGGGGTTTTACTGGAATCTGCAGGTGAGGTGATTACTTAGACAGGAGCTAAAATGTAATTTTCCCGATGGTGGATTTAAATTTAAAGATTCACTCAGCATCTTATTTCCAGCAGGTCAGGGGTCATGTTTGGGGTATTATCATAAATGAAGGCAATGCAAGGGTTAATGAAATGTATACAGACAGCCATTAGAGGGAGCTAGTCTCATAAGTATATAAGGGATGAGACAAATTGTGGGTCAGATTGATAGAGAAATCAGATTGAAGAAAAACAGAAGAGTCAGATAGTGAGTCACGAGAGAGAGCAGTTGCACACCAGAGTGTTCTGCAGTTAGAGATAGCTTAGTTTAATATAGAAACCTTCTACTCTAGGAACGTGAACAAATCATAATAAGTAGTGTAAATAAATGTGTAGTTTTGCTCGTTAACAAATCTTGTTGTTCTTTGTTTAACACTACGCAGCCGAGACATCCAGGTGAAGCAGATTAGAGAATGTTGCCTCATGGCAACTATCACTTATTGTATTAGAACATTTTGTAATTATGTCCTCCCTTCATGAAATCTCACGGCATCCGATTCACGTCCATTTGAAGGTGATATGTGACAGTCAACATTGTGTGGTTGTGTATGACGTCAGATAGGCTCCTTGTTGAATTCTGCGACACAAAGGAGGGATTCAGGAAAATGGCAGCAGGAGATTTGTTACTGGCCAGGGTGAGTCAGTGCTGAGTGGGGGTGCGTGTGAACTGGGATCAGGGGCATGGAGGAGAGGAAGAGGGATCAAAGGGAGGACAGGATATTTCTACTATAGAAAGGACTAATGTGCCATTGAGAGTGAGTATTGAAAATGGAACCGAGTGCAGCAATTTGGCCAGAAGGTGGTGCTAACATAACGAGCCAGCTCACCTTTTATATGATTTTCTCGTCTGGCAGAACATAAACTTGATCTTTGGTGTTCAAACTCTTTATATTGAAAAGAAGACACTAGCTTGCCCAGTGTCATCAAACATGTGGGTGGCACGATGGCCAGTGGTTAGCACTGCTGCACCACAGCTCCAGAGACCCAGGTTCAATTCTGGCCTTGGGTGACTGTGTGGAGTTTGTACTTCCTCCCCGTGTCTGGGTGGGTTTCCTCCGGGTGCACCGGTTTCCTCCCGGAGTCCAAAGATTTGCAGGTTAGGTGAATAGGCCATGTTAAATTGTCCTTAGTGTCCAAAAGGTTAGGTGGGTTACGGGGATGGGGTGTGGGTGGGCCTGTGTAGGGTGCTCTTTTGGAGGATCGGTGCAGACTTGATGGGCCGAATGGCCTCCTCCTGCACTGTAGGGATTCTATCATTCTATGAAGCACTTGGTGGGAGATTTTCTCTGATTTTGCAAAGGCTGATGTTGGCGGGAGAAGCTGCTAAGGCTCCTGGATGGAGGGCAGCTGAGACGCGACCTCCAATACCCGTGTCTAGAATCTCCCAGATGTGTCTCCACAGGAGGAGTCCCATCTCCTTCTGTCTGAGTAGATGGCGCTGTCAATGCAACGCAACGAGGCCAAAACTGCAAGGGTGGTGTGCAGAGTGGAGATCTTGGTGCAGGATGTACATTCCATGACGGGGAATGTCCGCTCCATGGCTGAGGGCATGACCTCCGTGGCTGAGGGCATGAGCTCCATGGCTGAGGGCATGAGCTCCATGGCTGAGGGCATGACCTCCATGGCTGAGGGCATGACCTCTATGGCTGAGGGCATGAGCTCCATGGCTGAGGGCATGACCTCTATGGCTGAGGGCATGACCTCCATGGCTGAGGGCATGACCTCCATGGCTGAGGGCATGACCTCCATGGCTGAGGGCTTCACTCCATGGTGCAGGGTCTAGTGGGAATCCACAAGTGTCAGAGCCAGAGGGTGGAGGGGCTTCTGGATCTCACTCCAGCTGCCCGTCTATCCCATGGAGGGGCCCAGGGGCCCCGGGCACCTGAAGGGAAGAGAATCGGCTGGAGCACAGCCCAGAGTCCTCCACCAAGGGAACCCCGGGGGTGTCCAATCATCTGACACCCTCCTCTCTGTGAACGACACACCTCCAGCTCAGCACACTGAGGACGGCAGCACTACAACACCTGAGCTGCCCGAAAGTGCGCCCAGACCTTCAAGTTTAGACCCCCAGGGTCATCTCAGACAACAGGGTGTGAAAGGCAGCAGCTGCCTCAGCCTCAGCTGTGGGCCCTGGGGATGGACCTCGGCATAGTTTGAGGGTGAGGTAGAGTAAGAAACTGTAGGCACTGAATGGCAGAGGTAGATATGGGCATGAGTTTGGTTAGGTCATCACTGTAATTTAGCACTTGTAATAAACGTTACTTTGCCAGCAGAGCATGTAGAGGCGGCACAAGAGGATTCTGGGAGAAGTCAACTCAGGCACCTCGACTGTACTGTGGATAGCCGGAAAACTGGACTGGATTCTCCGTCCCACCGCCCCACATTTCTGGTTCAGCACGCCGGCGGGATGCTCCGTTTTGGCTGCTGGTCAATGGGGTTTCCCCGTGTGGGGCAGCCCCACTGCATCGGGAAACCGCCGGGCTGCCGGCAAAACGGAGAATCCCGACGGCGGAGAATCCAGCTCCTGGTGTCAAAGAGTAGTAAAACCAGAAAGACGACATTAGTGCTTCTCTCCCTCCCTCCTCCGCTAAACAAATAAAAGGCACTGTGAGGAGGACAGCATGGTAGCACAGTGGTTAGCACAATTGCTTCATAGCTCCAGGGTCCCAGGTTCGATTCCCGGCTTGGGTCACTGTCTGTGCGGAGTCTGCACGTCCTCCCCGTGTCTGCGTGGGTTTCCTCCGGGTGCTCCGGTTTCCTTCCACAGTCCAAAGATGTGCAGGTTAGGTGGATTGGCCATGATAAATTGCCCATAGTGTCCAAAATTGTCCTTAGTGTTGGGTGGGGTTACTGGGTTATGGGGATAGGGGGGAGGTGTGGACCTTGGGTAGGGTGCTCTTTCCAAGAGCCAGTGCAGACTCGATGGGCCGAATGGCCTCCTTCTGCACTGTAAATTCTTTGGTATCCATGACAAGCAGGGGTACAGAAGGATATCCCGGCCAGCAGAGTGACCCTGGGAGAAGTCAACTCAGTCACCTCGACTGTACTGTGCGTAGTCGAATAACCCCTCCAGTGACCAACAGGAGGAAGATCATCGTTCAATAGAGGCGGCAGAAGAGGATTTTGGGACAAGTCAACTCAGTCCCCTCGAACAGCAGGTATGGGATTGGCTGGTGACGGGTAAATAGTTTTATTTTATTTTTTCTCTTTTTCTCTTGGCATTGTAGATGTTGTTGTAAGTTAACTGAAGGGCTAAGTCAGGGCAGGAGATTCCAGACCCGTGTCATGCTCCCCCTGTGCGAAGTGGGAATTCCGGGACCCTTCTGGAGTCCCTGACTCCTAACGTGCAGGAAATGTTTCCAACTGCAGCTCCTGTTAGACAGCGTAATGGCTCTGAAGCTGCAGATGGACTCACTTTGGAGCATCCATGATGCTGAGGGAGTCGTAGGTAGCACATTTTGCGAGTTGGTCACACCGCAGATGAAAGGTACTGAGGGAGATAGGAAATGGGTGACCACCAGACAAAGGAAGAGTAGGAAGGAAGTGCAGGGGTCCCCTGCGGTCATCTCCCTCCAAAACAGCTATACAGTTTCGGATGCTGTTGGGCGAGATGGTAAGGTGGCAGTAGCCAGGTTCATGGCACCGTTGCTGGCTCTGCTGCACAGGAGGGCAGGAAACAGAGTGGCACAGCTATAGTGATAGGGGATTCAATGGTAAGGGGAACAGATAGTAAAGTGGGACAGAAACAAAAGGCAGTAAGGGGGAAAGTGAAAGTCAAAGAAAAATCAAAAAGACCACAGTGCAGAGAACAGAAAGTGTGCAGGACTCAGTGAATGGGTCCAGTAAGGCTAAGAGAAATAAAACACAGGGAGTGTGTACAAAACATGACCGAACAGATAGTCTGAGAAAGCAGGGCAGAGAGCAAGGGAAGTCCAGATTACACTGCATTTATTTCAATGCAAGGGTCTGACAGGCAAGGCAGATTAACTCAGGGCATGGATGGGTACATGGGACTGGGATATCATAGCTATTACTGAAACATGGCTAAGGGAGGGGCAGGAGTGGCAGCTCAATGTTCCGGGGTACAAATGCTATAGGAAAGATAGACCAGGAGATAGGAGAGGAGGGGGAGTTGTGCTTTTAATTCGGGACAGTATCACGGCAGTACAGAGAGAGGATATAACCGAGGGTTCGCCCACTGAGTCTATATGGGTCGAACTGAAAAATAAGAAAGGTATTTGATAGGACTTGCTATAGGCCCCCAAATAGCCAGCGGGATGTTGAGGAGAAAATATGTAAAGAGATTACAGATAGCTGCAGGAAAAATGGGGTGGTAATAGTTAGAGACTTTAACTTTCCCAACATTAACTGGGACAGCCATAGCATTAGGGACTTGGATGTAGAGAAATTTGTTGAGTGTATTCAGGAGGAATTTCTCATTCAATATGTGGATGGCCTGACTAGAGAGGGGGCAAAACATGACCTCCTCTTGGGGAATAAGGAAGGTCAGGTAACGGAAGTGTTAATGAGGGAACACTTTGGGACCAATGACCATAATTCCATTAGTTTTAAGATAGCTCTGACCCCAAAGTTAAAATTCTAAATTGGGGCAAGGCCAATGTTGATGGGATTAGACAGGAAGTTTCAAAAGTTGATTGGGGGGAGTCTGTTGGCAGCAAAGGGACAGCTGGTAAGTGGGAGGTTTTCAAAAATGTGTTAACCAGGTTTCAGGGTGAGCACATTCCTTTTAGAGTGAAGGGTAAGGCTGGGAGAAGTAGGAACCCTGGATGACTCAGAATATTGAGGCCCTGGTCAAAAAGGAAAAGGAGGCATATGACATACATCGGCAGCTGGGTAAAAGCAAATTACTGCGGATGCTGGAATCTGAAACGAAAGAGAAAAAATGCTGGAAAATCTCAACAGGTCTGGCAGCATCTGCAGGGAGAGAAAAGAGCTAACGTTTTCGAGTCCAATGACTCTTTGTCAAAACGGATCAAGTGGATTCCTTGAAGAGTATAGAGGTTGTTGGAGTTGAGTTCAGAGAGAAATCAGGAGGGCAAAAAAGGGACCTGAGATTGCTTTGGCAGATCAGGGAAAGGAGAATCCAAAGAGCTTCTACAAATACATAAAGGGCAAAAGAGTAGCGAGGGAGAGAGTAGGGCCTCTTAAGGATCTACAAGGTCATGTATGTGTGGATCCACAAGAGATGGGCGAGATCCTAAATGAATATTTCTTATCGGTATTTACTGTTGAGAAAGGCATGGATGTTAGGGAACTTGGGGAAATAAATAGTGATGTCTTGAGAAGTGTACATATTACAGAGAAGGAGGTGCTGGATGTCTTAAAGCGCAACAAGGTATATAAATCCCTGGGACCTGATGAAATAAATCCCAGGACGTTGTGGGAGGCAAGGTAGGAAATTGCGGATTCCCTAGCAGAGATATTTGAATCGTCGACAACCAGGGATGTAGTTCTGAGGCTGTATAGAGACCACATTTGGAGTATTGTGAGCAGTTTTGGGCCCTGTATCTGAGGAAGGATGTGCTGGCCTTGGAAAGGGTCCAGAGGAGGTTCACAAGAATGATCCCTGGAATGAAGAACTTGTCATGTGAGGAACGGTTGAGGACTCTGGGTCTGTACTTGTTGGAGTTTAGAAGGATGAGGGGGGATCTTATTGAAACTTACAGGATACTGCGATGCCGGGATAGAGTGGACATGGAGAGGATGTTTCCACTTGTAGGAAAAACTAGAAGCAGAGGACACAATCTCAGACTAAATGGACGATCCTTTAAAACAGAGATGAGGAGGAATTTCTTCAGCCAGAGCGTGGTGAATCTGTGGAACTCTTTGCCGCAGAAGGCTGTGGACTTTAACTGGCACCCCTATTCCAGGTTGGTGCCACCTTGCTGATTTATAAACTGTGCCCAATGGGCACCATGCCAGGGCAGCAGACAGAAGAAACACAATTGACTTCCATGGTGGCGCCCTCCAGTTGGAGTCAGTGATTATAAAGTGTGAAGAAAGGCGGTTAAAGAAGTTCTTCAGAAACTCGCTTACTCCTCATGTACACTTGCCTGTCAGAGAGCTGTTAGACTATTGTTGTTCAGTATGAGATCACATTGATTGCAGGAACTATAAACCCAGAAACTTCAATGTGTGTACTTGAATTGTGCAGATGTGAAAAATAACCCTGAGGGGCTCTAAGAAGCTTCCGATTTGCACTTTGAAAATGATTTCAAACAAAGCAAATTTACCGAAATGTGCCAACATGAGAATTTCCTCTGCATTTTAGGCCAATTGCACGTTAATAACGGATAAGTATTGAAGACAATGAGAGAATTCTGAGCCAATCCCTAACTTCCAGGAGTTCTGCTTATATTTGCTGATAAGTGCCATATTTATCTGACACAGAAAATAATTTCTTCTGGTACAGTCAGGGGCCTGATAATATTCCTTCTTTTATTGGGTGACGCAGACTTTCCAACCCCCAGTCAGCTGCTGTTTAAGTGATTAAGTGGCTCGGAATGTACAATGTTCTCTGCAGTGACATGTGTAGGGATGTGGGAAAAATGAGGGCGTTGAACTTATTGAATCTGCTTCAAGTTATCAGTTTCTTTCTGAGTCAAATGCAGATTTTGCTAAGGGCAGGAAAATTAGTGAACTCAGAGATACAGAACCTACTCCAACACAGTTACAGACTGTTCTGAATAGAAACTGCCAACGTCTTCCTTTTTTAAAAAAATGTTTTTATTCTCCATTTTCACATTTTCCTTCAAAGGTTTACACCCCACCTGCAGACAGTAAACGGCAACAAATACAAAATCAATCCCCTTAACAATAACAACGATCCCATCCTCCCACCACCCCAAACAACGGCCCACCTGTCAATACATGCATCCAGTAAAACAAACCCTCCCACAGTGGCAACAAAAAAACAAAGGAGAAAAAAAAAGAGTCCGGGACCGGCCATGGTCACCATTGACCAAGAGAGTCCACTTCCCCTCCCCCACTACACTCAACGCCCTCCAACCTCTGAAAGAGTACCGTACATGATACCCAAGAGTTGTACACCACCGCCACCCCCCCCGCCCCCCCCCCCCAGTCTCCAACTCCTCCCATCCATCGCCTCTTGTAAAACTCCTCCCCCCAACCTCGGTTCCTTCCCCCCAACTTTCCACCCCGGCTAGACCACTCGGACCCTGTTCTGCCAGGCTCCGATGGCCGCAGCCCCTCCCCCCACCTCACTCCCGTTCACTGGCCGGCTTAAACCGGCCAGCAAGGAGGCCCCCGCCCGGGGCCCTTTCCCCCTTGCCCGGCCCTAGGAAAGCCCAGAAATCTCCTTTTAGCACACAAATCCCGCATAGCCACCTACACCGCAAAGAGCCCTCATTTCGAGTGAAAGTCCCATCACTTCCCTTGTCCAAATATATACAACATTGGTTCCTTTAGCCCATACACCCGCACGCAGTGAAACAAAAAAGAAGAAAATACAGTCATGAGGTTACATCGGCACATGGCCATTTCTCAATTTCTCAGTTCTGCCACAGTCCTTCTGCCTTCGCAAACTCCTCCTCAGATTCCGCCGTTCCAAAATAAAAGTCCCTGAGCTTGTAAGTCACCCTCAGCTTCGCTGGATATACAATGCCGCACTGCACCTTGCTAATGTACAGTGCCCTCTTCACCCGGTTGAAGGCAGCCCGCCTCCTCGCCAGCTCCACCGTAAAGTCCTGGTATACACGTATTCCAGCCCACTGCACCACCCGCTTCTGCTTGGCCCAGCTCAGGACCTTCTCCTTCACACTGTACCTACGGAAGCACAGAGTCACTACCCTTAGCGGCTCACTCGCCTTTGGTACAGGCCTCCACGACCAATGAGCCCGATCCAGTTCATAACGGGAGGGATCCTCCCCCTCCCCCAATAGTTTTGCCAGCATCGTGGCAAAATACTCAGTCGGCTTCGGTCCTTCAACTCCTTCGGGCAGCCCCACAATCCTCAAATTCTGTCACCTGGATCTGTTTTCCAGGTCTTCCATTTTTCCTCGCAGATCCTTGTTAATGTCCATCACCTTCCACATCTCCTTCCCTATCGAGACAAGTTGATCACCGTGCTGCAATAACGTCTCCTCCACTTCCTTCGCCTCCCCTTGCTCTCGCACCTCCGCCACTGCGCTCGCCACCTCTGTCCTCACCGGGGAAACCGCCTCCTCCACCAGCACACTCAAAACCTCTCTCATCTCCTTCCTCATTGTCTCCATGTATTTTGTAAATTGCCTTTCGAATTCTGCAGCCATCAGCTTAGTTATTTCTTCAGCCGTAAGCAATGCGGCCTCCCCTGGTGCTCCAGCCTCCATTTTCCTTGGTGACCCCGCGGTGACCTTTCCACTCCCCGACGGACCTTCAGCTGTTTTCCTTCCGGACGTTCTTTTGCTCACCCTCGACATTTTTCTTCACTCTGCCTTCACTCTGCCGCCCCTGTGCCTTCTCCCTGCTTTTGCCGCCTCTGTGGATCCTGGGACCGGGCTTAAAGCCCCGAAAATGCCGTTCCCGAACGGGAGCCCTCCATTGTGAGGCCGTCTCCCGCCCGCCATCACCGGAAGTCTGCCAACGTCTTGCTAATGCAACCTCACTCCCAAAGACAGAACAAATCATATTTTCAAGCAAATTCTTCCATTTTACCTGTCTTTCTTTTTGATGTACAGATGTCTGTTAATAAGGTATACAACACTCAGTTATCAGGCACTCATTACCCGAACAGGTGCCGGAATGTGGCGACGAGGGGATTTTCACAGTAGCTTCATTGCAGTGTTAATTAAGCCTACTTGTGGCACTAATAAAGATTATTATTATTATTAAATGAGACAGTACAGAAGGAGGCCATTCATCCATCATGCCTGTGTTAGATCTTTGGAAGATTTAACCAATTAGTTCTACATCCCACATTTGCCCCATTACCATGCAATATTTTCTCTTCAAATATTCTATCAATTTCCTTTCGAAAGTTACCATTGAACGTGCTTCCACCTCCATTTGAGACAGTGCATTCCTTTCATTAAAAACTCACTATGTAAAAATTATGTTGCCTCTGATTCTTTTGCCAATGACGTTAAATCTGAGTTCTTTGGTTACCAACCCTCAGACCATAAGAAATAGGAACAGGAATGCCATTCGGCCCATCGAGTCTGCTCCAACATTGAACAGGATCACGGGTGATCCGACATTCCTCACATCCACTTACCTGCCCTTTCTCCGTATCCCTCGATTCCCCCACCAATCAGGAATCTATCTCAGCCTTAAATATGCACACGGACTCTGCCCCCACAGCTCTCTGTGACAGGGAGTTCCAAAGTCTCTGAGAGACTAAATTCCTCCTCATGGATAGTCAGAAGCTTTTCCCCAGGGTAGAGGGGTCAATTACTATGGGGCATAGGTTTAAGGAGGGAGTGGCAAGGTTTAGAATAGATGTACGAGGCAAGTTTTTTACACAGAGGGTAGTGGGTGCCTGGATCTTGCTGCTGGAGGAGGTAGTGCAAGCAGGAACGTTAGTGACGTTTAAGGGGCATTTTGACAAATACATGAATAGGATGGGAATAGAGGGATACGGACCCAGGAAGTGTGGAAGATTTTAGTTTAGAGGGCAGCATGGTCGGTGCAGGCTTGGAGGGCCGAAGGGCCTGTTCCTGTGCTGTACTTTTCTTTGTTATTTGTTCTTTGTATCCCATCCCAAATTACACCCCCCCCACCCCCCACCCCCCACCCCCCCCCCACCCTCCACCCCCCCACCCCCCCACCCCCCCCACCCCACCCCCCACCCCCCCACCCCACCCCCCCCACCCCCCCCCATCCCCCCCACCCCCCACCACCCCCCCACCCCCCACCCCCCACCACCCCCCCCACCCCCCCCCCCACCCCCCCCCCACCTTTATTCTGAGACAGTTTTTTTGCCCAATTTTTTTTTTCAATTAAGGGGCAATTTAGCGTGGCCAATCCACCCAACCGGCACATCTTTGGGTTGTGGGGGTGAGACCCACACAGACACGGGGAGAATGTGCAAACTCCACACGGACAGTGACCCAGAATCCAACCTGGGATCTTGACACTGTGAGACTGCAGTGCTTACCACTGCGCCACCGTGCTGCCCGGAATGTTTAAATGATTGGTGGAAATTGCAGCATATGGAGAGTGAAGTCATCCATGTTGGATCCAACAGAGGCAGAAATAACTTGTTAATGGTGAGAGATGTGTAACTACCGAGAGGCAATGGGATTGGGTAGCCAAATACACAAATCAATAACAGCGAGTATAAAGTACAAAATCAAAATGTCTCGTGGAATGTTGTTCTTTATCACAAGAGGGTTGGAATAATAATAATAATAATAACCTATTGTCACAAGTAGGCTTCAATGAAGTTACTGTGAAAAGTCCCTCGGGTAATTTGGGACTGGCGGGGAGACCGGTAGGGGAATTGAACCCGTGCTGCTGGCATTGTTCTGCATTACAAGCCAGCTATTTAGCCCACTGTGCTAAACCAGCCCCATCAAAAGTGAGTAAGTTATGCTTCAGTTGTACAGAGTTTTATTCAGTCCTAATTCAGTCCATTCAGTTTGTACACTGCACATCAGAAAGGGTAATATTGGCCTTGGCAGTTGGAGAGCACAGACTCACCAAAAGAACACTTGGGCTTACAAAGGTTAAATTATAGGACAGGTTGCACACATTTGGCTTGTATTGCCCTGAGTTTAGGGGTGGATTCTCCGATCCCCAAAGCCGAAATCACATTTGGCGAGGGGGCGGAGAATCCCCGTAGGCGCCAATAAACGGGGGCCGCTTTCATGATGCTCTGCCCCCTGAAAAAAGCGTACTCTAAGAGTACACCGCAAGCTGTATCCATGGCCTCAGGCCATTGCCTGGGGCCCGCCCCGCGATGCTCCGTCCCCGAACGGCCGAGTTCCCGACGGTGTGGGACACGTGTGGTCTCACCCATCGTGAACTTAGTATGGCGGTTGCGGACTCAGACTGGGGCCGCCACAGTCGGGGGAGGGCCAACCCGTGGGCAGTGGGGGGGGGCTTCATTCGAAGGAGGATACTACTTTTGCAGTCGGGGTCGTGGGCTGAGTCCGTCATGAGGCACGGTGCGGCCGCTGCCACGGACCCGGAAATGCTCAGGGCCGTATCGGCCGCTAGAGCTGGGAGCTCTGCGCTGCCTCCCTGCTAGCCCCCAGCAAAGCGGGGAATCAGTGGCCATTTTGCGCCAGTTTTCCTGGCATAAAACACCACCGTTTTCACGCTGGCGAAGGGACTTAGTCTCCAAAATGGAGAATCCAGCCCAAGATTTTTAGGGTTGATCTGATTAACACTCAAGCGATTTCAATATCAGGAATCTATTTCTTCCGATGGGAAATCCAGAACAAAGGGGCACAACCTTAACAATGAGAGAAGTGGTCATTCAGAAGCAAAAGTACTTTCTTTTTTTTAATAAACATTTTATTGAGGTATTTATGGGTTTATAACAGTAACAGAAGAAACAGTGTACATACAAATATAAACATAGTGCAAAAGCCGTCTTCCTCCCTCACAGGTCCCACCTTTTCTAGCCTCCTACTCGACACTAAACTATGCAAAACTACTTTCTCACACAGTATTAATGCAAATCATTGCAAATCTCAGAACTAGCCAGAGGAAATCTGGGATTCACTCCCCTAAAACCATGCAAATGCTGATCAGTCAAATTTTAAAGATTGAAATTGACAGATTATTATGAGATAAAAGATGTAAAAGAACAAGTGGAACTGAAAGTACAAGTTATCTGACAGAACAGACTTGTGGAATTGTATCGTCACCTCCTGGTCCCATGTTTCTGTTAATATTCAGATGCACTGACCCCACAAACTTTGGTGATGTCTGCTGACAGTCACCGCTGGATGAATTCGGATAATTTTGCCAGGATCAAACAACAACAACTTGGATTTATATAATGCTTTTAATGTAGTAAAACCCAAAGGGCAATTACCAGAATCATTACCATATAAAATTTGCCATCTGCAGTTTTTCAGGTGCACCTTTTGCTTATGTTACACATGAGCTGTGCAATGAGGCACTTACTGGCTAAGTATGATATACGGCCTCACTTTTAATTAACAGAAAAATCAACTGCAGTGAAGCATGTGTTTTTACATATCTGAATTTCGATGGAAACTGAATGTTGCTCTATATTTTGCTCATTGTCCCAAGTAATCCTAAATGCCCTTGATAATTACTGAGTTAGGCAATTTACATCATTGCAACCTGGCTGAAATACAATGTTTCATAACAGTAAAGGTCGACAGCACTGGGTTCATGGCCAGCAGTTTGACAGAAAAGTCACCTCCTGTTCAAACCTCTCACTTTCCCATTACAGCAGCATAAACCATACACATCCTCCAATCTAGAGTCTGTGTCAGTGTGGCCCTCTCTATAGGTGATCCATGATATCTGTGACAAGAAAAAAAAAGATTCTTCAACAATCAGATTGGAGAATTCTCACTAAGGTAAACACAGTTCAAACCAGGAGGCATAGGATGCGAATCTCCGGCCTTGTTACGGTCCTGCTCAAGGGGAACAAGGCCAGTGAATAGCGGGAGAGACTGAAAACGAGAACCGCGGCAGGTGGCAAGCAGTTTGCGATGCAACCAGCCCACTCCTGTGATGAGAAACCAATTATCACCACTTAAACCCTGGGCAGAATTCCCCCCCCCCCCACGCCGGGTGGGAGAATCGCCGGGCCACCGCGCGTGTCCCGCTACGCCGACCCAACGCCTGCACGCGATTCTCCCCCCCCCCCCCCAACCAGCGCGACGAGAATCACGGCTGGCCGCTGGGAGAATCACCGCTCGCCGTTTGCAACGGGCAAGCGGCGATTCTCCGGCCCGGGTGGACCGATCGGCCTGCCCAATATGACAGGTTCCCACCGGCGCCGTCCACACCTGGTCGCTGTCGGCGGGAACAGTGCGGGAACACAGGGGGGAGCGGCCTGTGCAGGGGGGGGAGGGAGTTCCTGCACAGGGGGGGGGCTCAAATGGGGTCTGGCCCGCGATCGGTGCCCACCAATCGGCGGGCCGGCCTCTCTGAAGGAGGACCTCCTTTGCTCCGCCGCCGCACAAGATTCATCCGACATCGTCTTTTTGGGCGGCCTCGGGGAGGACGGCAACCGCGCATGCGCAGGTGACGCTAGTTACGCGGCACCGGCCGCATCATTTATGCGGCACCGCTTTTACCCGGCGCCAATGCCCGGCGTGCCTAAATGACGCGACGCCGCTCCTAGCCCCCCCGGGGGCGGGAGAATAGGGGGCTGGGAGCGGCCTCTGACGTCGGAGTGAAACACTCCGGTTTTCACTCCGGCGTCGGCACTTAGACTCCCGATAGGAGAATTGCGCCTCCTATCTCTATACAAAAAGAGAGAGCCTCTCAATATCCAACGTCCTCCTGTCATTGCCCGGCCTCCCCAGCGAGTACTCACGCTGGCGCCGATTCAGACTCCTTTTGAAAAACGTGAACCTGGCGGAAGGGACCATGTAGGGAGCCGAGGAGGTGAGCAGCCATTTTTGCTCACAGGCAAAGAGCCCAGGGGTGCTGGGCTTGCTGCCCCTGTGCTCGGTGGGGGTTGGGGGACTCTCGGCTGGGGATGGGGGACCCTCCGCAGGGGTGGGCCTCCATGGGGGGGATGCGCTGGGGGGGGGGGGACAACTGGGGGGAAACCGCTCGCGGCACCACCATGCCAACCCCTGGATCGTGTGTACCCATTCCGGGGGCAACCCTTGTCAATGCCCGTCTGCTCCACTGCCCACCCATATCCCCCACAGACTGCCAAGGCTTCGGGCCTTGTGGCTGAAGGCTATTGCTGATGGGGAATTGGAAATTGTGGTTAAGTGAGAACTTTACACAACCCAAGTTGGTACCCGTGGGCAGGCGGGCTATGTAGCATGTGGGAGTCATTGCCCTGCCAGCATCCCAATCACACCTTGATACCTGAACACTGCGGGGGGCAACACCACACACGCAGCAGCCAACATCTGAACACCCAGTAGGCAATTCCCGTACCAGCCTCCCCGAACAGGCGCCGGAATGTGTCAACGTGGGGCTTTTCACAGTAACTTCATTGAAGCCTACTTGTGACAATAAGTGATTATTATTATTATTCCCCACCCTCCCAATGGGCCAGGCGGCCTGTCGGCAGCACATGCACAGCCGCTGCCCTGTCCCGTGTGCTGACTGTGAGACACAGCCTCATCAGAGGGGTGGAACCTGGTGGAGCTGGTGGCTACCATCGCCACTCCGCACCTCAGCCAATGGGAGCTGCATTTAGAAGGGCTCCACAGCATTGACCCTCATTCTAAACAGGAGGTTAGCAGCTGGAAGACCAACTCCCAGATTCTCGGAGGGGGCCCACACTTGATTGCTGGATGTCGTGGAGGAGAGGCAGGCCACAATTTACCCACTTGTCGGCAAGAGGCCCAGCAAGGTCACCAGTCCTGTGGGAACCGGTGGAGTACTGATCATGACCAGAAGCCGGATCATGAGGATGGGAGCTCAATGTAGGAAGAAAATGAATGACCTACTATGATTTACAAGGGAAGTTCCCCCTGTCTCCCCTTGGCACTCCACCCTTCTGTCAAACCCCAGAATGTCACTTTGAACGTACGATGCCGCCTCCTCGCAGGTCCCCAGCACCCGACCTCCCAGCATGATCCTCAAATGTCCCCCAGCACTCCTTATCCGAACTCCTTCCTGCTTAAGCGCAGTGCCCACACATGCCAGTTGTTATCGACCACTGGCCCACCAGGCGACCGGCTCACAATATCCCCTTTTGTGTCCCAGGAGAAAATTGGCCACAACCAGAGAGAGATGACAGGCAGAGGAATGGCTAAAATAAGGATCCTGACTCCTTTTGAAGAGAGTGCCATGGAGCTAGAAGGAGAGGAGCAGAACCAGGCATGAACAACGAGCGAGGTTGGCCTGCGACAGAAAAGGGGGTAATCACCACACCTTCACCCAGATGGGCAGCCTCAAGTCAGGTCATTATTGTCATAGAATTATCGAGTTTTACAGCACAGAAAGAGGGTCTTTCAGCCCATCATGTCCACGCCGGCACCAAACACTTATCTATTGTCATGTGAGAATCCCTGAAAGAAAAGTGTGTTTTATCAAATGGCTGCAGTAATGTCATTGTGTGGGTGGAGCTGGAATGTGATTCTGTCTTTTACTTTTGTTTTGAGCTGGAAGCTGCTTTGTGTCTTAGTTTCATTTTCAGTTGAAAGCTGTATTCAGATGACAAGGATGCCAGACTCTCTCTCTCTGCAGGTTAAAAAGGTGTTCGGATCACTTGATAATTTAAAAGTGATACCTGCTTTCTGTCACGATTTCAAACTTGTTGTCTTTGTTAAAAAGGGTCTTTTGATTTATGGATGATGTTAGGAAAGTTATTAAGGGTTACCTATAGAGTATTGTATCTGTGGGGATTATAAGTGTTGTTAGTTGATAAACTGTTGACTGTGTGTTTATAAAGTGTTAACTGAATTCATGGAATAAACATTGTTTTCTTTTTAAAAATACTTAAGGTCTCTGTTGCATCAGACCTGGAGAGTGGACCCGTGTGCTCCCCATAACCAAAATCCATTAACAGTTGTAGGTCAGGTGAACTCCATGATATACTTTGGTGTTCTCTAAACCCTGGCCCATAACACTATTCTAATCCCATTTTCCAGCACTAGGTCCGTGGTCCTGTATGCAATGGAGTTCCAAGTGGTCATCTAAATACTACTGAAATGTTGTGAGGTTTCCCACCTCCACCACCCTTTCAGGCAGCGGGTTCCAGACTCCCACCACCCTCTGGGCAAAGAGGTTTTTTCTCACATCGCCTCTAAACCTCTTGCCCCTTACCTTAAATCTATACCCCCTGGTTATTGACCTCTCCACTAAGGGGGACAGTACCTTCCTATCCACCATATCTATGTTCCACAATTTTGTACACCTCAATCAGGTCCACCCTCAGCCGTCTCTCCTCTAAGAAAAATAACTCCAGTCTATCCAGCCCCTCTTCATAACTGAAACGCTCCAGCTCAGGCACCATCCTGGTTTTGGGAACCTTGGATAACGAGAGATATTGTGGGCCTCGTCAAAAAGAAAAAGGAGGCATTTGTCAGGGCTAGAAGGCTGGGAACAGACGAAGCCTGTGTAGAATATAAGGAAAGTAGAAAGGAACTTAAGCAAGGAGTCAGGAGGGCCAGAAGAGGTCACGAAAAGTCATTGGCAAATAGGGTTAAGGAAAATCCCAAGGCTTTTTACATGTACATAAAAAGCAAGAGGGTAGCCAGGGAAATGGTTGGCCCACTGAAGGATAGGCAAGGGAATCTATGTGTGGAGCCAGAGGAAATGGGTGAGGTACTAAATGAATACTTTGCATCAGTATTCACCAAAGAGAAGAAATTGGTGAATGTTGAGTCTGGAGAAGGGAGTGTAGATAGCCTGGGTCACATTGAGATCCAAAAAGATGAGGTGTTGGGCAACTTGAAAAATATTAAGGTAGATAAGTCCCCAGGGCCGGATGGGATCTACCCCAGAATACTGAAGGAGGCTAGGGAATAAATTGCTGAGGCCTTGACAGAAATCTTTGGATCCTCACTGTCTTCAGGTGATGTCGCAGAGGACTGGAGAATAGCCAATGTTGTTCGTTTGTTTAGGGTAGCAAGAATAATCCAGGGAACTACAGGCCGGTGAGCCTTACGTCAGTGGTAGGGAAATTACTGGAGAGAATTCTTCGAGACAGGATCTACTCCCATTTTGAAGCAAATGGACGTATTAGTGAGAGGCAGCATGGTTTCGTGAAGGGGAGGTCGTATCTCACTAATTTAATAGAGTTTTTCGAAGAGGTCACAAAGATGATTGATGCAGGTAGGGCAGTGGATGTTGTCTATATGCACTTCAGTAAGGCCTTTGACAAGGTCCCTCATGGTAGACTGGTACAAAAGGTGAAGTCACACGGGATCAGGGATGAGCTGGCAAGTTGGATACAGAACTGGCTAGGTCATAGAAGGCAGAGAGTAACAATGGAAGGGTGCTTTTCTAATTGGACGGCTGTGACTCGTGGTGTTCCACAGGGACCAGTGCTGGGACCTTTGATATTCGTAGTATCTATAAATGATTTGGAGGAAAATGTAACTGGTCTGATTAGTAAGTTTGCAGACGACACAAAGGTTGGTGGAATTGCGGATAGAGATGAGGACTGTCAGAGGATACAGCAGGATTTAGATCGTTTGGAGACTTGGGCGGAGAGATGGCAGATGGAGTTTAATCCAGACAAATGTGAGGTAATGCATTTTGGAAGGTCTAATGCAGGTCGGGCATATACAGTGAATGGTTGAACCCTCAAGAGTATTGAAAGTCAGAGAGATCTAGTTGTACAGCTCCACAGGTCACTGAAAGGGGCAACACAGGTGGAGAAGGTAGTCAAGAAGGCATACGGCATGCTTGCCTTCATTGGCCGGGGCATTGAGTATAAGAATTGGCAAGTCATGTTGCAGCTATATAGAATCATAGAATCATAGAAGTTTACAGCATGGAAACAGGCCCTTCGACCCAACCAGTCCATGCCGCCCAGTTTTTACCATTAAGCTAGTCCCAGTTGCCCGCACTTGGCCCATAACCCTCTATACCCATCTTACCCATGTAACTATCTAAATGCTTTTTAAAAGACATAATTGTACCCGCCTCTACTACTACCTCTGGCAGCATATTCCAGACACTCACTACCCTCTGAGTGAAGAAATTGCCCCTCTGGGCCCTTCTGAATCTCTCCCCTCTCACCTTAAACCTATGCCCTCTAGTTTTAGACTCCCCTACCTTTGGGAAAAGATGTTGACTATCTACCTTATCTATGCCCCTCATTATTTTATAGACCTCTATAAGTTCACCCCTAAGCCTCCTACGCTCCAGGGGAAAAAGTCCCAGTCTATCCAGCCTCTCCTTATAACTCAAACCATCAAGTCCCGGTAACATCCTAGTAAATCTTTTCTGCACTCTTTCTAGTTTAATAATATCCTTTCTATAATAGGGTGATCAGAACTGCACACAGTATTCCAAGTGTGGCCGTACCAATGTCTTGTACAACTTCAACAAGACGTCCCAACTCCTGTATGCAATGTTCTGACCAATGAAACCAAGCATGCCAAATGCCTTCTTCACCACCCTGTCCACCTGCGACGCCACCTTCAAGGAGTTATGAACCTGTACTCCTAGATCTCTTTGTTCTATAACTCTCCCCAACGCCATACCATTAACTGAGTAGGTCCTGGCCTGATTCGATCTGCCAAAATGCATCACCTCACATTTATCTAAATTAAACTCCATCTGCCATTCGTCGGCCCACTGGCCTAATTGATCAAGATCCCGTTGCAATCCTAGATAACCTTCTTCACTATCCACTGTGCCACCAATCTTGGTGTCATCTGCAAACTTACTAACCATGCCTCCTAAATTCTCATCCAAATCATTAATATAAATCACAAATAACAGTGGACCCAGCACCGATCCCTGAGGCACACCACTGGTCACAGGCCTCCAGTTTGAAAAACAACCCTCTACAACCACCCTCTGTCTTCTGTCGTCCAGCCAATTTTGAATCCAATTGGCAACCTCACCCTGGATCCCGTGAGCTTTAACCTTCTGGAACAACCTACCATGCAGTACCTTGTCAAAGGCTTTGCTAAAGTCCATGTAGACAACGTCTACTGCACTGCCCTCATCTACCTTCTTGGTCACCCCCTCAAAAAACTCAATCAAATTTGTGAGACATGATTTTCCACGCACAAAGCCATGCTGACTGCCCCGAATCAGTCCTTGCCTCTCTAAATGCTTGTAGATCCTGTCTCTCAGAATACCTTCTAGCAACTTACCTACTACAGACGTTAGGCTCACCGGTCTGTAGTTCCCAGGCTTTTCCCTGCTGCCCTTCTTAAACAAGGGCACAACATTCGCTACTCTCCAATCTTCAGGCACCTCACCTGTGGCTGCCGATGATTCAAATATCTCTGTTAGGGGATCCGCAATTTCCTCCCTAGCCTCCCACAACATCCTGGGATACATTTCATCAGGTCCCGGGGATTTATCTACCTTGATGCGCTTTAAGACTTCCAGCACCTCCTCCTCTGTAATATGCGCACTTCTCAAGACATCACTATTTATTTCCCTTAGTTTCCTAACATCCATGCCTTTCTCCACCGTGAATACCGATGAGAAATATTCATTCAGGATCTCACCCAACTCTTGTGGCTCTGCACATAGATGTCCTTGTTGATCCTTAAGAGGCCCTACTCTGTCCCTAGTTACTCTTTTTCCCTCTATGTATCTGTAGAAGCTCTTTGGATTATCCTTTGCATTATTTGCCAAAGCAATTTCATGTCCCCTTTTTGCCCTCCTGATTTCCCTCTGAACTCTATTTCGACAATCTCTATACTCTTCAAGGGATCCACTTGATCCCAGTTGTTTATGTACGTCATATGCCTCCTTCTTTTTGACCAGAGTCTCAATATCTCGAGTCATCCAGGGTTCCCTACTTCTACCAGCCTTGCCCTTCACTCTAAAGGGAATGTGCTTACCCTGAACCCTGGTTAACACATTTTTAAAAGCCTCCCATTTACCAGCCGTCCCTTTGCCTGCCAACAGTCTCCCCCAATCTACCTCTGAAAGTTCCTGTCTGATACCCTCAAAATTGGCCTTGCCCCAATTAAGAATTTTAACTCTTGGGCCAGACCTATCATTCTCCATAGCTATCTTAAAACTAATGGAGTTATGGTCACTTGTCCCAAAGTGATCCCTCACTAACACTTCTGTCACTTGCCCTTCCTTATTTCCCAAGAAGAGGTCAAGTTTTGCCCCCTCTCTAGTCGGTCCATCCACATACTGAATGAGAAATTCCTCCTGAATACACTCAACAAATTTCCCTCCATCCAAGCCCCTAATGCTATGGCTGTCCCAGTCAATGTTGGGAAAGTTAAAGTCCCCTACTATTACCACCCTATTTTTCTTGCAGCTATCTGTAATCTCCTTACATATTTGCTCCTCAATTTCCTGCTGACTATTTGGGGGCCTGTAGTACAGTCCTATCAAGGTGATCTCTCCCTTCTTATTTTTCAGTTCCACCCATATAAACTCAGTGGGCGAACCCTCGGATATATCCCCTCTAAGTACTGCCGTGATGTTCTCCCTAATCAAAAAGGCCACTCCCCCTCCTCTCTTACCTCCTGTTCTATCCTTTCTATAGCATCTGTGCCCCGGAACATTGAGCTGCCAGTCCTGCCCCTCCCTCAGCCATGTTTCAGTCATAGCTATAATATCCCAGTCCCATGTACCCATCCATGCCCTGAGTTCATCCGCTTTGCCCGTCAGGCCCCTTGCATTGAAATAAATGCAGTTTAATGTAGACTTTCCTTGCTCTCTGCCCTGCTTTCTCTGGTCATGCTTTACACACTCCCCCTTCCTGCCTTTTGTTTCTGTCCCCACTGACTTCCTACATCGGTTCCCATCCCCCTGCCACATTAGTTTAAACCCTCTCCAACTGCACTAGCAAACACACCCCCGAGAACATTGGTTCCGGTCCCACTCAGATGCAGACCATCCGATTTGTACAGGTCCCACCTCCCCCAGAACCGGTTCCAATGTCCCAGGAATTAGAAACCCTCCCTCTTGCACCATCTCTCAAGCCACGTATTCATCCTAGCTATCCTGTCATTCCTACTCTGACTATCACGTGGCACTGGTAGCAATCCTGAGATTACTACCTTTGAGGTCCTACTTTTTAGTTTAACTCCTAACTCCCTAAATTCAGCTTGTAGGACCTCATCCCGTTTTTTACCTATATCGTTGGTGCCTATATACACCACGACAGCTGGCTGTTCACCCTCTCCCTCCAGAATGCCCTGCAGCCACTCCGAGACATCCTTGACCCTTGCACCAGGGAGGCAACATACCAACCTGGATTCTCGTTTGCGTCCGCAGAAACGCCTGTCTATTCCCCTTACAATTGAATCCCCTATCACTATAGCTCTGCCACTCTTTTTCCCGCCCTTCTGTGCAGCAGAGCCAGCCACGGTGCCATGAACCTGGCTGCTGTCTCCTTCCCCTGGTGAGCCATCTCCCCTAACAGTTTCCAAAACGGTAAATCTGTTTTGGAGGGAGATGACCGCAGGGGATCCCTGCACTGCCTTCCTACTCTTCCTCTGTCTGTTGGTCACCCATTCCCTATCTGCCTCAGTAATTTTAATCTGCGGTGTGACCAACTCACTGAATGTGCTATCCACAACTTCCTCAGCATCGCGGATGCTCCAAAGTGAATCCATCCTCAGCTCCAGAGCCATCAAGCGTTCTAACAGGAGCTGCAGTTGGACACACTTCTTGCAGATGAAGGAGTCAGGGACACCAGAAGGGTCCCTGAATTGCCACGTCTCACAAGAGGAGCATGACACGGGTCTGAGCTCTCCTGCCATGACTTAAACCTGAAGTTAAATTTGAACTACACTACACAGCTAAGAGAAAGTCAAAGAGAGAAAAGAAAAATCACTTACCAGTCACAAGCCAATCACTTACCTGCTGGCTGTGATGTAATTGCTCCCGAGGCTCCCTCACAGGTCTGCTTCTCTGCACCTCCTTAAGATGAGCACCAAATTCCCTTAACTAGTTAATTTTTTTTTTGTTTGTTTTATTTTTTTTGGAAACTCAACCCCAAGCACCAAACTCCAAAAAACACAGCCCTCAATCACCTCTTACCCGAACTCAGCCGTACCCAAACTCAGATACATTCTGTTTGCTTCCAGCACTCAGCCTTACCCAAACTCAGATACACTCTGTTTGCTTCCAGCACTCCGCTTCTAAAGGCACTTCAGCCACACCTTTTGTATCCTTCCTGATTTACAGTCAGCCAATAGGCCTGCTCCCGGAACTGAACTCCCAAAACTAACGGCTGACCTGCAAGGTAAGGAACGTTTTAAACAGCACTTAACTCTCCCAGCAGCACTTGCTCCCTGTGGCCGCTCCCGGAACTGAGCTCCCGAAACTAACTATAGATCCTTAGTTAGGCCACACTTGGAGTATAGTGTTCAAATCTGCTCGCCACACTACCGGAAGGATGTGGAGGCTTTAGAGAGGGTGCAGAAGAGATTTACCAGGATGTTGCCTGGTATGGAGGGCATTAGCTATGAGGAGAGGTTGAATAAACTCGGTTTGTTCTCACTGGAACGACGGAGGTTGAGGGGAGACCTGATAGAGGTCTACAAAATTATGAGGGGCATAGACAGAGTGGATAGTCAGAGACTTTTCCCCAGGGTAGAGGGGTCAATTATTAGGGGGCATAGGTTTAAGGTGCGAGGGGCAAGGTTTAGAGGAGATGTACGAGGCAAGTTATTTACACAGAGGGTAGTGGGTGCCTGGAACTCGCTGCCGGAGGAGGTGGTGGAAGCAGGGACGATAGTGACATTAAGGGGCATCTTGACAAATACATGAATAGGATGGGAATAGATGTCCTGAAGTCTGCAGGCTGTGAATTTTATTTAGATTTCAGAGCCCTGTGTTAGTCTGCAGGCTATGTGGCAAGAAAATGAAAATGAGGGCTGAGTTACTCAGCTGTTTGTGGCGTGGGCAAGCATTTCAAAATGACGGGGCTGGATTCTCCGCCGGCGGGAGGCTCCGTTTTGCCGGCAGCCCGGGGGTTTCCTAATGGCGTGGGGCTGCCCCAGAATGGGAAACCCCATTGACCGGCCGGCATAACGGAGCATCCCACCGGCGGAGAATCCAGCCTCATCATTTTGAAATGCTTGCCCACGCCACAAACAGCTGAGTAACTCAGCCCTCATTTTCATTGTCTTGCCACATAGCCTGCAGACTAACACAGGGCTCTGAAATCTAAATAAAATTCACAGCCTGCAGACTAACACAGGGCTCTGAAATCTAAATTAAGAGTTGATTTTAAACTCGCTAATAATATTGAAATATATTTAAATTCATTGAAATCAGGGGCGCGATTCTCTGACCCCCCACCGGGTCAGAGAATCGCCAGGGGCTGGCGTGAATCCCGCCCCCGCCGTGTCCTGAATTCTCCGCCGCCAGAGATTCGGCGGGGACGGGAATCGCGCCGCGCCGGTCGGCAGGAATCATGCCGGTCGGCGGGCCCACCCCCGGCGATTCTCCGGCCCGCGATGGGCCGAGGTCCCGCCGCTGTCAACCCTCTCCCGCCGGCGTGAATTAAACCTCCTTTTGAACGGCGGAACAAGGCGGCGTGGGCAGGCTCCGGGGTCCTGGGGGGGGGCGCGGGGCGAGCTGGCCCCGGGGGATGCCCCCATGGTGGCCTGGCCCGCGATCGGGGCCCACCGATCCGCGGGCGGGCCTGTGCCGTGGGGGCACTCTTTTTCTTCTGCCTTCGCCATGGTCTTCACTATGGTGGAGGTGGAAGAGACCCCCGCCCCTGCGCATGTGCAGGGATGCCGTGAACGGCCGCTGACGCTCCCGCGCATGCGTCACCCGGCGAAGACCTTTCGTCACCAGCTGGCGTGGCGCCAAAGGCCTTTTCCGCCAGCCGGCGGAGCGGAAACCATCCGGCGCGGGCCTAGCCCCTCAAGGCGAGGGGTTGGCCCTTTAAAGGTGCGGAGAATTCCGCACCTTTGGGGCGGCCCGACGCCGGAGTGATCTGCGCCGTTTTTGGCGCTGGGTAGCGGACATCACGCCAGTTTGCGGAGAATCCCGCCCCAGGTTCATGCCCAGGAAGGGCATGAACCTGATCATGTCATTGGGGAGGGTCCGGCAAGACTGCATGCCGAAATCTCACCGGTGCAAATCATGTTTTTTGCCTCTCTCAATATTTAGCGGCCAGCGCAGGGTCTGTGCTCATGGTTAATAGACCTGCTAATGTACACCCAACGTGTGCAAATCCGACCTGTAGGAGCAAGTCAAAACTTTGCAAAGTCCTTTGGAAAGGTGGGAATCCTTTTGGATATTCCTTTGGTTGTGGTGATAGGAAATGTTTCACAGAGGGAGACATCCCTCTGGGAGAGACACAGGGCGGGATTCTCTGTTTCTGAGGCTATGCCCACACCGGATTTATGGAGTTTCGTGACACAAAACTGGCACCGCACATGGACTGATTCAGCTACTGTTGAGGGGTTAGGACCGGCGCCACATGGAACACAATCTGGGACACCCGAGTAGCAGCATCCCGGTCACCCCAGAAGATGCCCGTCAACCGAGACCCAGGCTGCAGGTCAGGAATCACAGCAGACCGCCTCCACCCCTGATGTACTGTCTGGGAATCACCGAGACGTGGTGTTAGGGCCCGTATGGTCAGAAAGCTGGACACCAGTTAAGTTGGCACGGATGCAGGGCACAGTTTAGTTACAGGGACTAGGGCACAGACTGTGTATGTATTTCCGCACAATAAACACCTGTTACGACTGTTACAAATGGATGTGAGGGGTGGGTTGGCCGCAGAGGGGGGGGAATGGGTGGACCTTGTGGGTGGCCCGTGTTCCTCGCCCCCCCCCTCCCCTCCAACTGCCCCCACCTTCGCCACCCCAGGGATTCAACGGGACCGTGTGATGGAATGACCAGCTCGCATGCAGGGATCACCCAGGTGGCCGGTGCCACTGTGGGCAGGAGTCAGACATTGTCAAACGATGCGGAGCACCAGAGCTCATCGCAGAGCGGGTTTTCATCATCCTCCATCCCATAGACCAGACCCACTGTTACTGCAACACAGGGTCCCAACCCCCGTAGTGCGGCAGGTATGTTTCACGGAGGAGGTTGCAGGAAAAAGGTGGTGGTTGAGGGATGGGGGGGCAGTGGGTAGTGTGGGGATGGGATATGGAGTTCTTGGCGACCGTCACATTGATGGTCGCCAGTAGCGAGTGTCCTTCCCCATTCACCCGCGGTGTCAGGTGTGCCATGATCTGGCAGATATGTCGCACTGTCTCCCTGCTCAGCCGGAGTCTTCGATGACATGCTCGGTCCGGCAGGTCCTTGAATGACAGGCGCTGCCGGTACACACAAAACTTCAAGTGGCGCCTCTTTGGCACCTCCTCCTCGGCCTGTTGGGCGGCCGGCTCTCCATCCTGGGCGGCTGCCTCCTGTTCCTCTGCTGCCCGCTCCGTTGCTGCCCGCTCTGCTGCTGCCTGCTCTGCTGCTGCCCACTCCGCTGCTGCCCACTCCGCTGCTGCCCACTCCTCTGCTGCCTGCTCTGCTGCTGCCCACTCCGCTGCTGCCCACTCCTCTGCTGCCTGCTCTGCTGCTGCCCACTCCGCTGCTGCCCACTCCTCTGCTGCCTGCTCTGCTGCTGCTGGCGCCGCTGCTGCCTGTGGTGTTGGGTGCTCTGACCAAACCAACACGATTGCGATTGGTACAACGCAGTTTTATTCCATCTAGTTATTTACACATCTGACTTGGTACTCAGCACGTGGTGACTGTGTGAGTGTCTTGTTAATGAGGTCCTGGCCTTGTCCTGTCTCCAGATGGACTGGCCAGCAGGTGTCGTGTTTCTTGTCTTATACTGTGTCTGCTCTTGTCTGTGATTGGCTGTCGTGTCATGTGTGCTAATTGGTCTGTTGGTCTGTCTATCATGATGTGTGTGTTGTGATGTGTGTTTGAATATCATGACACTGCCCACTCCGCTGCTGCCCACTCCTCTGCTGCCCACTCCTCTGCTGCCCACTCCTCTGCTGCCCGCTTCGCTGCTGCCCACCCCGCTGCTGCCCACTCCTCTGCTGCCCACTCCTCTGCTGCCCGCTTCGCTGCTGCCCACCCCGCTGCTGCCCACTCCTCTGCTGCCCACTCCTCTGCTGCCCGCTCTGCTGCTGCGCGCTTCGCTGCTGCCCATTCCTCTGCTGCCCACTCCGCTGCTGCCCGCTCCGCCGCTGCCCACTCTGCTGCCCACTCCTCTGCTGCCCACTCTGCTGCTGCGCGCTTCGCTGCTGCCCACTCCGCTGCTGCCCACTCCGCTGCTACCCACTCCTCTGCTGCCCGCTCTGCTGCTGCGCGCTTCGCTGCTGCCCACTCCTCTGCTGCCCACTCCTCTGCTGCCCACTCTGCTGCTGCCTGCTCCATTGCTGCCCACTCCTCTGCTGCCCACTCCTCTGCTGCCCACTCTGCTGCTGCCCGCTCTGCTGCTGCGCGCTTCGCTGCTGCCCACTCCACTGCTGCCCACTCCGCTGCTGCCCGCTCCATTGCTGCGCACTCCACTGCTGCCCACTCCTCTGCTGCCCGCTCCGCTGCTGCGCGCTTCGCTGCTGCCCACTCCGCTGCTGCCCACTCCTCTGCTGCCCACTCCTCTGCTGCCCGCTTCGCTGCTGCCCACCCCGCTGCTGCCCACTCCTCTGCTGCCCACTCCTCTGCTGCCCGCTCTGCTGCTGCGCGCTTCGCTGCTGCCCATTCCTCTGCTGCCCACTCCGCTGCTGCCCGCTCCGCCACTGCCCACTCTGCTGCCCACTCCTCTGCTGCCCACTCTGCTGCTGCGCGCTTCGCTGCTGCCCACTCCGCTGCTGCCCACTCCGCTGCTACCCACTCCTCTGCTGCCCGCTTCGCTGCTGCCCACTCTGCTGCTGCGCGCTTCGCTGCTGCCCACTCCTCTGCTGCCCACTCCTCTGCTGCCCACTCTGCTGCTGCCTGCTCCATTGCTGCCCACTCCTCTGCTGCCCACTCCTCTGCTGCCCACTCTGCTGCTGCCCGCTCCGCTGCTGCCCGCTCCATTGCTGCGCACTCCACTGCTGCCCACTCCTCTGCTGCCCGCTCCGCTGCTGCGCGCTTCGCTGCTGCCCACTCCGCTGCTGCCCACTCCTCTGCTGCCCACTCCGCTGCTGCCCGCTCCGTTGCTGCACGCTCCACTGCTGCCCGCTTCGCTGCTACCCACTCTGCTGCTGCCCGCTCCGTTGCTGCACGCTCCGTTGCTGCACGCTCCATTGCTGCGCGCTTCGCTGCTGCCCACTCCACTGCTGCCCACTCCTCTGCTGCCCACTCCGCTGCTGCCCGCTCTGTTGCTGCACGCTCCGCTGCTGCCCACTCCTCTGCTGCTCACTCTGCTGCTGCCCGCTCCGTTGCTGCACCCTCCGCTGCTGCGCGCTTCGCTGCTGTCCACTCTGCTGCTGCCCGCTCCGTTGCTGCCCACTCCACTGCTGCCCACTCCTCTGCTGCCTGCTCTGCTGCTGCGCGCTTTGCTGCTTCCCACTCCACTGCTGCCCACTCTGCTGCTGCCCACTCCGCTGCTGCCCGCTCCGTTGCTGCCCGCTCCGTTGCTGTCCACTTCTCTGCTGCCCGCTCCGCTGCTGCCCACTCCTCTGCTGCGCGCTTCGCTGCTGCCCACTCCTCTGCTGCCCACTCTGCTGCTGCCCGCTCCGTTGCTGCCCACTCCTCTGCTGCCCACTCCGCTGCTGCGCGCTTCGCTGATGCCCACTCTGCCGCTGCCCGCTCCGTTGCTGCCTGCTCGCTGCTGCAGCTTCCTCCTCCTCCTCGAGCAGCTCCATCTCGACCAGCAGGAAGGCCACCATTGCCGGTTCAATTCCAATACCCATTGTCTGCAAGATCTGCCAGGCCGACATGTTAACATGCTGCATGCCCCCCGTGCCCAACCAGGTCCAACAGGGTACCCGATGCCCCCCGTTGGCACTGCGGCCCCTGCTCCCTCATGTCCTCCCCCCCGCCATTCCCGGACCCTGGCCCCATCGTGCCCGACACCGTGGGGGCCTTTGGCCCTGGCGCCTGTGATGCCAGAGGTACCGTCTGCTGGCGCAGTCCTTGCCAGCGGTACACTCTGCGGCCCCCGCCCGGTGCCCCCATAGGGGTGAAAGTCAGCATTGCCCTTGAGTGGGCCGCATGATGCCCCACCGGCTGGTGGCGGCTGGTTGGGTGGTGGGTGTGTGGCGGAGTGTGGGGGCTGGGGTGGGGGGGTTGGGGGCTGGGGTTTGGGGGTGGGACCACCCATATGGCTGGTGTCACTCTGCAGAACCAGGGGTCAAGGTGGGTGGTCAGTGGGGTGTGCAGCAAGATAGCTGCCTTGCAGGCCGCAGCAATGGCGGTCTGTGCCTGGACCATGGGAGGTCACCCCGGCCACACGGTCCATCCCCTGGTCACTCCTCCCACCCCTCTGGCCCTGGCAGGGACCCCCCGCCCACTCCAGTGCCAGTCCAGTTAGCATCCAGCCCGGCAGCCCATGGTCACGCCTCTCTGTGTCCTACCTCCTCTCCCTCAGCAGCCAAGATGCTTGGTTCATGCTTTTTAAAAGCACAAGTGAACCGCGTCATCGGGAGCTCGGCCCATCGGCGGTGGAGAATCGCTGAGACCCCTGGGAATACTGGTGAGACCCGCAAAGGGTGTCCACTGTACGTGCATTCGGAACACATTGACGGCACTCTTGAGGCGATGAAGAATTGCGATTTGGCGTCAAATCGGCGCCTGCCATGATTTCGGTGTCAAAACCGATTCTCTGCCCAATCCCGTTCCCCAATTTCCGTGTTGGCTGACTGAGAATCCCATCATTGATGTTGGGAGAAGTATATTGCCCTTTGGGATCATTAAGAGTGCATGTGAATATGCGTAAAAAGTGTATAAACATGTTGGAAACATGAAGAGAAGTGTCAACAAAATTTGTCAAAAGTGTTATAAGTTTCAATGTCCAATGTGTGCAGGAGGGTTTCCTGACACAGTATGTAGATAGGCCAACGAGAGGCGAGGCTGTATTGGATTTGGTACTGGGTAATGAACCAGGACAGGTGTTAGATTTGGAGGTAGGTGAGCACTTTGGTGATAGTGACAACAATTCGATTACATTTACTTTAGTGATGGAAAGGGATAGGTATATACCGCAGGGCAAAAGTTATATCTGGGGGAAAGGCAATTATGATGCGATGAGGCAAGACTTAGGATGCAAAGGATGGAGAGGAAAACTGCAGGGGATGGGCACAATGGAAATGTGGAGCTTGTTCAAGGAACAGCTACTGCGTGTCCTTGATAAGTATGTACCTGTCAGGCAGGGAGGAAGTGGTCGAGCAAGGGAACCGTGGTTTACTAAAGCAGTCAAAACACTTGTCAAGAGGAAGAAGGAGGCTTATGTAAAGATGAGACATGAAGGTTCAGTTAGGGCGCTCGAGAGTTACAAGTTAGCTGGGAAGGACCTAAAGAGAGAGCTAAGAAGAGCCAGGAGGGGACATGAGAAGTCTTTGGCAGGTAGGATCAAGGATAACCCTAAAGCTTTCTATAGATATGCCAGGAATAAAAGAATGACTAGGGTAAGAGTAGGGCCAGTCAAGGACAGTAGTGGGAAGTTGTGCGTGGAGTCCAAGGAGATAGGAGAGGTGCTAAATGAATATTTTTCGTCAGTATTCACACAGGAAAAAGACAATGTTGTCGAGGAGAATACTGAGATTCAGGCTACTAGACTAGAAGGGCTTGAGCTTCATAAGGAGGAGGTGTTAGCAATTCTGGAAAGTGTGAAAATAGAGAAGTCTCCTGGGCCGGATGGGATTTATCCTAGGATTCTCTGGGAACATACATAGAACATAGAACATAGAAAATACAGCACAGAACAGGCCCTTCGGCCCACGATGTTGTGCCGAACCTTTGTCCTAGATTAATCATAGATTATCATTAATTTACAGTGCAGAAGGAGGCCATTCGGCCCCCTGAGTCTGCACCGGCTCTTGGAAAGAGCACCCTACCCAAACTCAACACCTCCACCCAACACCAAGGGCAATTTTGGACACCAAGGGCAATCCACCATGGCCAATCCACCCAACCTGCACATCTTTGGACTGTGGGAGGAAACCGGAGCACCCGGAGGAAACCCACGCAGACACGGGGAGGATGTGCAGACTCCGCCCAGACAGTGACCCAAGCCGGAATCGAACCTGGGACCCTGGAGCTGTGAAGCAATTGTGCTATCCACAATGCTACCGTGTTGCCCTTAAGAACAAAAAAATCTACACTATATCATTTTACCGTAATCCATGTACCTATCCAATAGCTGCTTGAAGGTCCCTAATGTTTCCGACTCAACTACTTCCACAGGCAGTGCATTCCATGCCCCCACTACTCTCTGGGTAAAGAACCTACCTCTGATATCCCTCCTATATCTTCCACCTTTCACCTTAAATTTATGTCCCCTTGTAATGGTTTGTTCCACCCGGGGAAAAAGTCTCTGACTATCTACTCTATCTATTCCCCTGATCATCTTATAAACCTCTATCAAGTCGCCCCTCATCCTTCTCCGTTCTAATGAGAAAAGACCTAGCACCCTCAACCTTTCCTCGTAAGACCTACTCTCCATACCAGACAACATCCTGGTAAATCTTCTTTGCACCTTTTCCAAAGCTTCCACATCCTTCCTAAAATGAGGCGACCAGCACTGTACACAGTACTCCAAATGTGGCCTTACCAAAGTTTTGTACAGCTGCATCATCACCTCACGGCTCTTAAATCCAATCCCTCTGTTAATGAACGCGAGCACACCATAGGCCTTCTTCACAGCTCTATCCACTTGAGTGGCAACTTTCAAAGATGTATGAACATAGACCCCAAGATCTCTCTGCTCCTCCACATTGCCAAGAACTCTACCGTTAACCCTGTATTCCGCATTCATATTTGTCCTTCCAAAATGGACAACCTCACACTTTTCAGGGTTAAACTCCATCTGCCACTTCTCAGCCCAGCTCTGCATCCTATCTATGTCTCTTTGCAGCCGACAACAGCCCTCCTCACTATCCACAACTCCACCAATCTTCGTATCATCTGCAAATTTACTGACCCACCCTTCAACTCCCTCATCCAAGTCATTAATGAGAATGGGATTAATGAGAATTAATGGGAAGCGAGGGAGGAGATTACTGAGCCTTTGGCTTTGATCTTTAAGTCATCTTTGGCTACAGGAATAGTGCCAGAAGACTGGAGGATAGCAAATGTTGTCCCCTTGTTCAAGAAGGGGAGTAGAGACAACCCCGGTAACTATAGACCAGTGAGCCTTACTTCTGTTGTGGGCAAGGTCTTGGAAAGGTTTATAAGAGATAGGATGTATAATCATCTGGAAAGGAATCATTTGATTAGAGATAGTCAACATGGTTTTATGAAGGGTAGGTCGTGCCTCACAAACCTTATTGAGTTCTTTGAGAAGGTGACCAAACAGGTGGATGAGGGTAAAGCAGTTGATGTGGTGTATATGGATTTCAGTAAAGCGTTTGATAAGGTTCCCCACGGTAGGCTATTGCAGAAAATATGGAGGCATGGGATTCAGGGTGATTTAGCAGTTTGGATCAGAAATTGGCTAGCTGGAAGAAGACAAAGGGTGGTGGTTGATGGGAAATGTTCAGACTGGAATCCAGTTACTAGTGGTGTATCCCAAGGATCTGTTTTGGGGCCACTGCTGTTTGTCATTTTTATAAATGACCTGGAGAAGGGTGTTGTTTTTGAAAACTCACCACTATTCTTAGAAGTCCCCCTATACCAAAAAGGGCCAACATTCTAAATGGTGAAACAGGGATTCTCACTCCCCGACTCCGATACAGGCTTCAGTGGGTGCTATTCAGGTCAAACTATGTTTTCAAGTTATCCCCTGGTATAACCCATACCTTCACCGAAGGGGCACTCTTTTCCTTCTGCCCTCGCCATGGTCTCCAGCATGGCAGAGGCAGAAGAGACCCCCTCCACTGCGCATGCGCGGGGATGCCGTGGGCGGACACGCTGACACTCCCGCGCATGCGCCGCCCGGCAAAGTCAGTTTTGCGCCAGCTGGCAGGACACCAAAGGCCTTTCCCGCCAGCTGACGGGGCGGAAATCAGTCCGGCTCGGGCCTAGCCCCTCAAGGTTAGGGCTCGGCCGCTCAAGATGCGGAGACTTCTGCACCTTTGGGGCGGCGCGATGCCGGACTGATTTGTGCCGTTTTTGGCGTCGGTCGGCGGACATCACGCCGATATCGAAGAATCCCGCCCCTGGTTCTGGTTCTGCCTGTGTCCCCTTTCTTCGGGTTTATATATTTTTCTAACAGTTATCTAGTTTTTATGACTTTATTGTAAAGTAACTCTTGATTATCTTTGATTGTAAAAAGTATCTTTGATCTAAACATTCTAATCCAACTAAGTACTCATTTTGACATGACCTAAGCTCTCAGGTCACTGATTACATTGTTTCCTTTGTGATGTTCAAAATGCTTTGACTTCAAGAGGTGTTACTTTTAATTCCTGTGACTTCTGTCGTTTTATTTTCCAATTGTGGCCTCAGCTCATAATTTTGACTTTGATTTTGGCTTTGAATTATGTTTCTCGTAGACTGATAGTCTCCAGTTTTCTTTAATTTACTTGGTATTAGCAAAATTTCACACCTAAAATTGTCCCAAATTCAACTCAACCTCATCCATTATTTTCCAGCTGCTCACTAAGATAGTTACTTTCAATCAAGGTGTGAGCCATTGTTTTTGGCTTCATTCAAAATCCTGTGTGTTTGCTAAGCCTGCTTCACCAAGGATATCTGCATTTTACAATCCTGCTCTTTGCAGCTGCTGTTAACGCTTTGTGGGATCTTTCCCTGTATTCTCTCATGTTTCTCTCAGACCAGATATTGCCAGACTTCCATGTTTCAAATGACACATCTGTCCATATTTTCAATTACAGCGTAGAAGGATGGGTGAGTAAATTTGCAGATGACACGAAAGTTGGTGGAGTTGTGGACAGTGCGGAAGGATGTTACAAGTTACAGAGGACATAGATAAGCTGCAGCATTGGGCTGAGAGATGGCAAATGGAGTTTAATGCAGAAAAGTGTGAGGTGATTCATTTTGGAAGGAATAACAGGAAGACAGAGTATTGGGCTAATGGTAAGATTCTTGGTAGTGTGGATGAGCAGAGAGATCTCGGTGTCCATGTACATAGGGCGTGGAATGCCCTGCCTGCAACAGTAGTGGATTCGCCAACACTAAGGGCATTCAAATGGTCATTGGGTAGACATATGGACGATAAGGGAATAGTGTAGATGGGCTTTAGAGTGGTTTCACAGGTCGGCGCAACATCGAGGGCCAGAGGGCCTGTACTGCGCTGTAATGTTCTATGTTCTATAACTATCACGCTGTCATAGAGTCATAGAGGTAAACAGCACAGAAAAGACCCTTCAGCCCATCGCGTCTGCATTGGTCAAAAAACAAACACCTAAGCATTCTAATCCCATTTCCCAGCACTTAGCCCATAGCCGTGTCTGGCTTGGGGTCACAAGTGTACATCCAAATACTTCTTAAATGTTATGAGGGTCTCTGCCTCCACCACCCTTTCAGGCAGCAAGTTCCAAACTCCACCACCCTCTGGGTAAAAAGGCTTTTCCTCACATCCCCTCTAAACCTCCTGCCCATTATCTTAAACCTATGCCCCCTGGTCATTGATCCCTCCACCAAGGGGAAAAGTTTCCTCCTGTTGACTCTATCTATGCCCCTCATAATTTTATACATCTCAGTCATATCCCTCCTCAATCTCCTCTGCTCCAAGGAAAACAATGCCAGTCTATCCAATCTCTTTTTATAACTAAAACTTTCCAGCCCATGCAACATCCTGGTAAATCTCCTCTGCACCCTTTCCAGTGCTAGCAGATCCCTCCTATAATGTCAAGCCATTTGAACTCCTTTCTTTTAAATCTATGAAAAAATTTGGTGGTGTGTTCAAAAAATCATTGCTTGCTATTTCACTCTGTCTGTTGACATTAACCTGTTGGTTATCAATAATTTGGCTCCATGGCTGATTTCAGTCTCCGATATTACAGTAGTGCGCCTTCCATTTCACAGTTTGATTGACAGCTCCAAGTGGTTATAGACTCTTTTGAAGTGTGACTATGCATTCCAATACTTGTTTTATTAGCACTTGAAAGGAACTTATGCTCTCATCATAAAATCATAGAATTCCTACAGTGCAGAAGGAGGCCGTTCATCCCATCGAGCCTGCACCACCCTCTGAACGAGGTACCCTATCTTAGCCCAATCCCCTCCCCTATCCCCACCTCACCTGGACACTTAGCGGCAATTTTTATCATAGCCAGTCCGCCTAACATGCACACCTTTGGACTGTGGGAGGAAACCGGAGCACCCGGAGGAAACCCACGCACACACGGGGAGGATGTGCAGACTCCGCACAGACAGTGACCCAAGCCGGGAATCGAACCTGGGACCCTGGCGCTGTGAGACAGCAGTGCTAACCAGTGTGCCACCATACCGCCCTAATAAGGGATTATGCAATTGAAGTAATTTAAATGCTGTTAATTAGCTTTTATAAATTAAAGTTAAAAAAATAAACTGCAATAGATGCTTAAAATTTATTTTATCTCAGCATGGCTTTTCAGATCTTCCCATGGTGGATACTGGGTGAGTTGGCATGGAAGGTGTTAGGGTAAATGGCTTGGCACTAAGTTGGCACAGAGGGCTATAAAGGACCATGGGGTTGGATAGAGGGCCATAGGTTGGCATAGAGGTTATGAGGGGTTATGGGGTGAGTGTAAGGGCATAAGTTGGCATGGATGGCATGAGGAGTTGAAGGCCCTTTGGGTGAAGATGGCATGGTTTGGCATGAATGGGAAGTATGTCTGAGGGATGTCAAGGTGAGGTTTGGAGGGCTGATTTTTGTTTTAATGCTCTGTTGTCTGGACACAGGCCTATTCCCAGCCTGCCTCTGCATCCAGCAGCCCCTGCATTTGTTCTGGAGTTGCCTGGCCCAACTCCCAGGCAACCCCATCATCCCGGAACAAACTACCCTACCTTGTGGGGTACTTTCTCCTGAGACAGCTCTGTCGAGCTGGGCAATGCACTCCCAACCTAAGTGTCTGCTTTGACCTTCTGTATGTGTATTCAATATTCTACATTCTGAGGCATAAAGTACAAATCCCGACCGAGTCGGACAGGAACAGATGTTTGAGGATTTTTTTGCTGATAAAGAAAAGTAATTTAAAAGTTTCGTAATGAAGGGTTCCACATTTCACGTTTAAAAAACTGGAATTTTATCTGTGTTTTTCCAAATGTTCACTAATTTTGGCAAAGAAAATGATTATCATGCATGTTATACTGGTGTCAATATTTTTCCACAAATACTAGCCAAAAATTAAAAGTAAACTGCAAATACCCCAGTTTACATGTTAGACATTTTCAGACACCCTGTTCAAAAACATTTAGTAAATAGTAGGACAGTTGCAACACTTGTTCAGGAGATTGCAATACACAATATAAAAGTATTGCTGCATTCATGTGCTGGCTTTTAGTTCCATGTTTCATAAACAGATAATTTGGTTCCCTTTTCTGTTGCTGGTTTGAATCAATGCTTTCTATCATTGTCAGGGGAAATGCACCTGCACTTTAGGTATGAATCTCATACCTAATTGGAGGAACAATTCCCAGGTTCCCTAGTTGCCTGGAACTTGCACACGAGAATAATTGTGTAGGCTACAGATGCACCAATAAAACTGGGTAACTGCTTTTAATAGAACTTTGCAGTGCACCTACTGGCTGCAGTATTTAAAGCAATCACTCCTGTATGTCTACAGAGTGCATTCTGCCCTACATTAGTCCTTAAGGATAGGATTTTCCCAACAGGCGTCAAGATTCCAACATCAGGGTCAAACGGAAGTCAGCATTTCACACTGTGTGGGGAACAACGGATGTGATTTTCGCTGAATTGCCAGTTGGCCAGAGAAGAAGTTTCTGGGGATGACCGAATCTCGAAGCTGAAGGGACAACTGGAGGTCCTTCAGTAATCGAGTAAGAGCAGGGTGCCGATTTAGGTAAGTGAGAATAGGCCCCCCTACATGAAGTTCTCCAACTTGATTTGAAATTTGAAAAATGGTCTCAGCTGACCGGCCACCTAATTGAGAGGGACTCCTTCTCTGGCCAGCCGGAGTGCTGCATTGGGGCTAAAACTCCTGCCCCAAATTTAACATTTAAGATTTGTGAGTTACTTACCAGTGAATAGGAGGTAATGTGTCTTCTGATGACCTTTCTCATGGTTTGTATGTTTGGAGACCTTCTTATTTGAAGAGTTGCAAACTATGCTGCAAAGTCCAATCTTCGCTGCAGGCCGGGGTGGGAGAGCCACACATTAGACACAAGTGCAGCCGCTGCACATCAGCTCAGTGGTCACAGCCAGGGCTGCGTGCAGCAGGGCTTAAATCCAAACCCAACACTCCGAGGTAGGAATCTAGCAGTGAACAAGTCGCCAGGTGTTTAGAGATATTCTAGTCTCCACTTGTTGGCGAAGGAGTGACTTCATTATAATTCAGGATCAGTTCAATGGGCTATAATTTGCAGTGATAGGCCACCCAGTGTAACATTAGTCACATTTCAATCACATGAGGTCAGGGGTGAACGAGCTGGATGGATTCAGAATTGGCCTGGCCATAGAAGACAGGGGTAGCAGTGGAAGGGTGTTTTTCTGAATGGAGGTCTGTAACTAGTGGTGTTCTGCAGGGATCAGTACTGGGACCTCTGCTCTTTGTAATATATATAAATGACTTGGAAGAAAACAAAGCGGGTCTGATTAGTAAGTTTGCGGATGATACTAAGATTGCAGGAGTTGCGGATAGTGATGAAGATTGTCAGAGAATACAACAGGATATAGATAGGCTGCAAAATTGGGCAGAGAACTGGAATTTAACCCGGACAAATGTCAGGTGATGCATTTTGGTAGATCCAATTCAGGTGAGAGCTATAAAATAAATGGCAGAACCATCAGGAGCATAGAGACACAGAGAGCTCTGGGTGTGCAGGTCCACAGATCCTTAAAAGTGACAGCACAGGTGAAAGTGGTGGTAAAGAAAGCATATGGCACGTTTGCCTTCATAGGACGGGGTATCGAGTATAAAAGCTCGAAAATTATGTTACAGTTATATTTGAACGTTGGTTAGGCCACATTTGGAATACTGTGTCCAATTCTGGTCACCACACTACCAGAAGGACGTGGAGGCTTTGGAGAGAGTACAGAAAAGATGTTGCTTGGTATGGTGGGTATTAGCTATGGGGAGAGATTGAATAAACTGGGATTGTTCTCCCTGGAGAAACGGAGCTGAGGAGCGATCTGATAGAAGTTTATAAAATGATTAGGGGTCTAGATAGGGTGAACAGTTGGAGGCTTTTTCCCAGGGCGGAAATGACAAATACAAGGGGGCACAAGTTCAAGGTGAGGGGGGATAGGTTCAGTGGAGATGTGCGGGGACGTTTTTTACACAGAGGGTGGTGGTGGCCTGGAATGCACGGCCCAGAGAGGTGGTTGAGGCAGATACGTTAGCGACCTTTAAGACTTATCTGGATAGACGCATGAACAGACAGGGTATAGAAGGATACAGGCGGTTGGTCTAGATAGGATACATGATCAGTGCAGGCTTGGAGGGCCGAAGGGCTGTTCCTGTGCTGTATTGTTCTTTGTTCTTTTGTTCTTTACCCTCATGCATGGTAGCACAGTGGGTAGCACAGTTACTTGACAACTCCAGGGTCCCAGGTTCGATTCCCAATTTGGGTCACTGTCTGTGCGGAGTCTGCACGCTCTCCCTGTATCTGCGTGGGTTTCCTCCGGGTGCTCCGGTTTCCTCCCACAATCCAAAGATGTGTGGGTTAAGTGGGCTGGCCATGCTAAATTGCTTTTAGTGTCCAAAAAGGTGAAGTGGGGTTACTGTGTTACGGGTCTGGAGGCGTGGGCTCTTTCTGGTAGGGTGCTCTTTCCAAGGGCCAGTGCAGATTCGATGAGCCAAATGACATTCTTCTGCACTGTAAATTATACGATTCTATGATTCTATGCATTTAGGTTTTACATTTTTTTGCATGATATGTTTTTGAAAGTGTGAACTGATGACAGCACAGCAAAGGCAACTTGAATGAACAGGACAAATCCCCTTTACCAATCCAACTGACTGATTGTGAAATCAATCCAGCATTTAGCATTCAAGCTGATGAAATAACATGGAAATATTCTAGGGGAAATGGCAACGCTCAGAGACCAAATTTGATTTTGTGGCACTTTTGTGATAAGCACCGATTGAGACAGGATAAGCCAAGGTTTCCTGTCTAAAAACTGACCTCTGGACAGGGTATTGAACAGAAAATCAAATATGATCTCCATGCCAACATTGTGATGCAATATATTAACTAGTCCATTTGCTCTGCTAATTTCTGGAACCTTATGATCCTCTTTTTAAATAGTCCCTTTAATTCATCCATTGGAAGATGATTAGAATTTATCCTTTGTAATTCTATGTTGTGTTCATGCCTATTTTGGCCATTTAGACATTACGCCAATAATTAAAGATTACTTTAGGTACAACCGTGAAGATATATGATCATTAGATATTTACAGTGAATATGTACCGAAGAGTTTATTTCCTGAACAGTAATTCAGTCTTCATTAATGTGGATATATTCTTCTCTTTCAGCGATCCTCACTAACACTGATGACACCCAGCTCTACATCAGCACCCTCTGTGTTACTGGTCATGGGTTCTGTGAATCCTTGCGTGGCTGATGAGCCACATGTTCCACTACACACCTAAAGAATCATAGAATGCTACAGTGCAGAAGGAGGCCATTCAAATCTACACCAGCCCTCTGAAAGAGCACTCCACCCAGGCCCACATCCCCGCCCTACCCCAATAACCCCATAACCTACACATCTTCTTTGGACACTAAGGGGCAATTTATCATGGCCAATCCACCTAACTTGCACATCTTTGGGCTGTGGGAGGAAACCGGAGCACTCGGAGGAAACCCACGCACACACGGGGAGGAAGTGCAAACTCCACACAGTCACCTGAGGTTGGAATTGAACCCGGATCCCTGGTGCTGTGACGCAACAGTTCTAACCACTGTGCCACCCAAATGGCAGGTGTCTCTGGGAGGTGGGATTGGTCCTTGGACTCTAGATCACTAGTATTCCTTTCTCAGGCTCCTTTTCCAGGCCTCCTCTTGCCATATGATGCCCTCGAAGAATTGTTTTCTTCAGGAGTAGGTCCAAGTAGGTCTCACCAAGTTAGGGACAAAAACAGGCCATTTTTAGGGTCTTCTTAAACCGCTGTAATCTACATGGTGTAGATACAACCACTGTGCTGTTAGGGAGGGTGTTCCAGTGTCATGGAAGAGTACCTTTAAGAAATGGGTGTTTATAAATGGATGTGTATATAAATATCTGTAGTGAGAGTACCTTTAAAGAAATGGGTGTTTACTACTGCAGTGATGTCAGAGAGTGGGTGGAGCTGGGCTGTCTATCAGCTTTTTACTTTCGTTTTTGAACAGGCTGCAGGGTGTGATTTAGTTTTGTTTACAGTGTTGGAACTGAAGCCAGACAGAGCAGGTGTACTGTTGATCTCTCTGCCATGAAAAGACTATCTCTTGATCATTTGGTGAATTCAGAATTATAAATGTTCTCAGTAGTGAATGTAAACCTAATGTGCTTCTGTTAAAAGGTGTTTCTTTGGTCTTCTGGATGTTGTTTGGGAAGTTATTAAGGATTACTTAGTGTTATATTCTTTGGGGGTGTATTTGAATTAATGGTTGCTAAGGTGTTCACTGTATGTTTTAAAAGGTTAACTTGTGTTCATAGAATAAACATTGTTTTGCTTTAAAAAATACGTTTCCATTTCTGCTGTACCACTCCTATAGAGTGGGCCGTGTGCTCCCCATACCACAATCTATTAAAGGTTGTGGGTCAGGTGAATTCCATGATACACTTTGGGGTTCTCTAAACCCTGGCCCATAACAAATTGGGGGCTCGTCCGGGATAAAAGTCTATCTATTGGATTGGCTTCGTGAACTTAAAGACAGTGAGGGGTGAGCATATTGTGGTTGCATTTCAGGTGTGGTATTCTAGTTTAAGTGGAGAGTGTGTTGTGGACAATGGCTCTTTCAGAGGCTCTGAGGTTTTTGGGGGTGGAGGCGGTCACACGCAGTACCTTACAGACACTAAAAGCAGACTGTTAGATTTGGCAAAAACATTGCAGTTAACATTACCTGACAAAATGCGAAAAGATGAGGCAATTATGGTGGTGGCTAAGCATTTAAACTTGCCTGAGATACAGTTTGACTCATTGGAAATGGCAAAAGTTCAGTTACAAATTAAACAAATGGAACATGAGAAAGAATTGAAGCAGCTTGAATACGAAAGAAAGGAAAAAGAAATAGAGAGAGCGGAAAGAGAAAGAGATAGAGAGGAAAAAGAAAAGGAAAGAGAAGAAAGGAGAAAAGAAAGAATAGCCCTAGCAAAACAAAAAGAATGAGAAAGGGAGATACAGATCAGGGAAAAAGATAAAGAGAGAGCGTTTGAACTTCAGAAAATGGCCATGAAACATGACAGTCAGTTAAAATTGGCAGATATAAACGGAAACGTACAGTTGGATGATAGTGATGAGGATAGTGAGAAAGAGCGTCAAAGTCGAAGGCTTGGTGGGGATCTATTTAAATATGTTCAAGCATTGCCAAGGTTTGATGAGAAGGAGGTGGAAGCCTTTTTTATTTCATTTGAGAAGGTGGCTAAACAAATAGAATGGCCTCAGGACATGTGGGTACTACTGATTCAAACGCAGCTAGTAGGTAGGGCTAATGAAGTGTTTGCCTCACTACCGGAGGAGGTATCTGGGACGTATGAGGAGGTGAAAAAATCCATCTTAGGTGCATATGAACTAGTGCCTGAAGCCTACAGACAAAGGTTTAAAAATTTAAGGAAAGAATTTGGTCAAACATACATGGAGTTTGAAAGGACCAAACAGAGTAATTTTGATGGGTGGATGAGGGCTTTGAAAATAGGCCAAACGCATGAAGCCTTCAGAGAAATTATACTTTTGGAGGAGTTTAAAAATTCAATTCCTGATGTAGTGAGAACTCATGTGGAGGGGCAGAGGGTTAAAACTGCGAGATTAGCCGCGGAAATGGCAGGTGATTATGAATTAGTTCATAAATCAAAACTTGATTTCCGACATCAGTTTCAGCCGGTGAGGGATAGAAACTGGGGACATGAGAAATACTGAAGTGGTAAAGGTAAAGGTGATCTGATGGGAGATAATAAAAAGAGAGTACCTCAGATTCAAAAAGAAATCCAGGAGGGTGGAAAAGTGATGAAAAGTTTCAGATGTTTTCACTGTAATAAACTAGGCCATGTAAAGTCACAGTGTTGGTGGTTGAAGAAAAGCACTGGGAAGGCTGATGTGGTAAAACAGGATAAGACAGTGGGGTTTGTGGAAGTGGCAAAGGAACGCCCAAGTGAAGTGAAGGAGGTGCAAAAGATTGTACAGCCTGATCAAGGTTGGTTTAGCACACTGAGCTAAATCGCTGGCTTTTAAAGCAGACCAAGGCAGGCCAGCAGCACAATTTCCGTACCAGCATCCCCGAACAGGCGCCGGAATGTGGTGACTAGGGGCTTTTCACAGTAACTTAATTTGAAGCCTACTTGTGACAATAAGTGATTTTCATTTTCATTCAAGAGGTGATTGATAAGAAGGTGCCAGATCTATTTAAAGAATTTACTTGTGTGGGTAAAGTTTACTCATGTGTATCAGGAGGAGCAGGTAAAGAAGTCACAATTTTAAGAGATATGGGAGCTAGTCAATATTTAATGGTAAGAGATGAGGAGTTATGTAGTTTGGGAAGAATGTTGGCAGAAAAGGTGGTAATATGCGGAATTCAGGGTGAGAGTAGTCGTGTTCAATTATATAAGGTAAGGTTGGAAAGTCCAGTGAAGAGTGATGAAGTGGTAGTAGGAGTAATAGAAAAACTATCTTGCCCAGGAATACAGTTTATCTTGGGTAATGATATAGCTGGATCGCAGGTGGGAGTGATGCCTGGTTGATAAGCCAGTGGAAAATCAGACAACTGAAATGTTGAAGGATGAGCATCCTGGGATTTTTCTGGATTGTGTCGTAACAAGGACGCAAAGTCACAGGTTCAAGAGGAGAAATTAAAGAGTGAAGATGAAGTTGAAGTGCAATTATCAGAAACGATTTTTGATCAGATGGTTGAAAAAGAATAAGAACAGATGGAGGATGAGGCGGATATTTTTAGTTCAGGAAAATTGACGGAGTTACAACAAAAAGATGTAGAAATAAAACAATGTATCAGAAAGCATACACGGAAGAGGAATCTGCGTGCATACCAGAGTGTTATTAGCGTAAAAGTAATGTCTTGTTGAGAAAATGGAGACCTTTACATATGCAGGTGGATGAAAAGTTCATTAAGTGGTATTGCCGCTAGGATATAGAAAGGAGGTGTTGCAAGTAGCACATGAGGTAGCCGTGGAAGGTCATTTGGGAATAAGGAAAACTCAAGCTAAAATCCAGAAAATTTTCATTGGCCTGGACTACATAAAGATGTTGTTGAATTTTGTCAATCATGTCACACATGCCAAGTGATAGGAAAAGCTCAAGCAGTGATAAAACCAGCACCCTTATTAATGCCCATTCCAGCATTTGAGGAAACTTTTACAAGGGTCCTAATTGTTTGCGTAGGACCGCTTCCTAAAACAAAAAGTGGGAATCAACATCTTTTGACGAGAATGGATGTGTCTACCAGGTTTCTAGAGGCCATTCCAGTACGTAATATTAGAGCTACAAAGATTGTGGAGGAGTTACTTAAATTCTTTACTAGATATGGACTACCCACAGAAATACAATCGGATCAAGGATCAAATTATACCTCAAGATTATTCAAAGAAGTTATGGGTAGCTTAGGAATACAACAATTTAAATCAACTGCATACCATCCAGAATCGCAGGAAGCGTTAGAAAGGTGGCATCAGACATTAAAGACAATGTTGAGGGCTTATTGTCACGATTATCCAGAGGATTGGGATAAAGGAATTCCATTCATACTGTTTGCAATTAGGGATGCACCTAATGACTCAACCAAATTCAGTCCTTTTGAACTAATTTTTGGTCATGAGGTAAGAGGACCACTTAAATTGATTAAGGAAAAATTGGTGAGTGAGAATTCAGAAATTACATTATTGGATTACGTGTCAAATTTTAGGGAACAATTAAATAGAGTGGGTGTATTAGCTGGACAACATTTAAAAGTTGCACAAAATGTGATGAAATGGGTACCGGACAAGAAATCCAAAGTTCGTAGTTTTGTCAGTGGAGATAAAGTTTTAGTGTTGTTACCAGTGGTAGGTGAACCTTTAAAAGCTAGGTTTTGTGGACCTTATCAGATTGAAAATAAATTAAGTGAGGAGAATTATGTGGTAAAAACACCAGATAGAAGGAAGACTCACCGAGTGTGTCATGTGAATATGCTTTAAAGGTACTTTGAAAGGAAAGGAGGGAAAAAGGAGGTTTTAATGATTCTAACTCAAAGTGACGAACCAAATCCAGATGACTGTGAACTTGACATACCTCAAATTAAATTGGAAAATGAGGATGTTCTTAAAAATTGGGATAAATTGTTGAGTTACCTTCCAGAGGAAAAACGGACTGACCTGAAAGAGTTATTGATATCGCATGGGCAGGTTTGTAGAGATAAATTGGGAACTATTAAAATGGCTATACATGATGTAGATGTGGGAAAGGTTATTCCGATCAAACAACGTCCATACATACTTGACCCTTTAAAATTGGCACAGGTTAACAAAGAGATTGAGAGTATGCTTAAAAATGGCATAATTGAAGTGGGTTGCAGCCAATGGAGCTCACCCATAGTGATGGTACCAAAACCAGACGGTACCCAATGGTTGTGTGTGGACTATCGAAAGGTTAATGCAGTTACCAGAACGGACTCTTAACCTATCCCACGTTTTCAGGATTGAATTGAGAAAGTGGGACAATCAGCTTTTATTTCCAAACTGGATTTACTTAAAGGTTACTGGCAGGTACCTTTATCCGAAAGGGTGAAGGAGATTTCAGCTTTTGTGACTCCAGATGATATATACCAATTCAAAGTTATGCCATTTGGCCTGAAAAATGCACCAGCCACATTTCAACGGTTAACTAACAAAGTTGTTTCAGGATTACCCAAGTGTGCGGTATACATCGACAATCTGGTAATTTTCAGCCAGACATAGAAAGAACATTTAAAACACCTGATGGAGTTATTTGATCGACTTTAGGAGGTGGGTTTGGTGATAAACCTAGCCAAAAGTGAATTTGGAAAAGCCCAAGTCACTTTCCTTGGCGTTACAATTGGACAGGGTCGAATGATCACACGGGATGTGAAACCAACAGTTATTGAGAGGTTTTCAATACTCTCGAGACAAAGAGAAATAATGCGATTTCTTGGCATGAGTCGATTTGATCGAACATTTGTGCAAAAGTTTTGTAGCGTGATTGCCCCACTGATGGACTTTGCTGAAGAAACGTTGAAAATTTCAATGGACAGCGGACTTTGAACAGGCATTTGACTGCCTGAAAGCTGTGATAACCAATGCTCTTGTATTGGAGAATTGGAAGGGACTCTGTGATACACAACTCCACCCTGCCGCAACTCACCTGTTGCAGAAACCCTGATCTATGTCTTTGCTACCTCCTGACTTTCCTATTCCAACACTCGGCCTCCCATATTCCACTCTCCAGAAACTTGAGATCAATGAAAACTGCTGCCTGGATCCTAATTTATACAAAACTCCCATTCACCCATTATCCACTTCTTTCTGATCTATATTGCTTCCCAGTCCTGTGATGCCTCATGTTTTTAAATTCTGATCCTTGTTTACATACCCCTCCATTGTCTCTCCCCTCCTTACCTCTGTTACCTCTTTAAACCCTGCAAGCCTACAACCCTTTGAGAGTTCAATACTCCTCCAATTCCACACTCTTGAGAATTCCACCCCCTATTTTAAGCACACCACCAGGTTGGTTCCGAAGCTCATAACATTTCCTCCCTAAACCTCTGCGTTGTTCTCACCTCCTTTAATGAGCCCCTTCAAACCTGCCACTTTGAACCAAGCTCTTGGTCACCTGCCCTAATATCTCCTGTGCCTCCATTGCCAAATGTTGTTTGATAGCTGCTGGAAGGTGTTTTGCTGCTTTAAATGCTCAATATACCTGCAAATTGCTGTGGTAAATATGCACTGCCCATGTTAAAGAGCAGAAACTGCAGATTCTGTAAATAAAAAACAGAAAATGCTGGAAACACTCAGGAGGTTATGACAGCCTTTGTGGATCAAAACAGAGTTAAACATGTCAGATCTGTGACTCTCCATCAGAAGAGGAAAGTGCTCGAGATGTAATGGCCAGGATTCTCCGTTTCTGAGACTAAGTGTCGATGCCAATGCAGAATTCGTGGACTTTCACGACAGAAAAACTATCGCCATGCCTGGACCGATTCCATTACTGTTAAAAGACTAGCACAGGATCCATGTGGAAAACAATTGATTACAATAAAAAACGGTGTGGGATTTGCCGGGTCCGTGATTGACACTCAGGAGGCTGACAAGCTGCAGCCGCACATACACATTACACTCCCCACACACACCATCCCAGCCAACAGGATGGCACTGGTTGTGCTGGAGCACGCCATGCAGCTGATGGGTCGGCTGGGGCCAGAGGGCACCCAGGGGGGTGGCCTGGGAGGGGGGGGGGGGTGAATCTATGCTTCAAACCCCTAGGTTTAACCAATGGCACTTCAGCCTCTCAGGTACCGTAATACCTGATAATACTACATTCACCCCCTGTTAAAAAAAGAGTCCGGCGGGGGTGGTGGTCAGCAACTACAAAATGTAACAACATTGTATAATCAGTTATGGGCGTACCGTGATACCTCCTTACAGTGTTTAGTGATTATTTACAAGCATGTCAGACATGTACATTCAGTGTTTAATATTTACAGATCAGTTAAAATGTTGCAATCAGTTGGTCGGGTGCCCTGGTCGTCCTCTGTGATCGTCGGAGCCTCAGTGGTGACTCCGGTGGGGGCTTGGGCGTCTTCAACTCCGGGAGCGTGGCTTCGATCTCCATGGCAGCTTCGTCGCCCCTAGACGGCGCTGGTGGGAAAAACGGGAAGGGGGCGCCTGTAGGGGGCGTCGGTGGGTGGGTGGGGGCCGAGGTAGGGGCGGCGGAAGGACTAATCCTCCTGTAAGGTGCTGCGGTGGAGGGGAGGGTGGGATTGGTGGCTGGGATGTACTTGTCGGCCATCAGGGAACGCCACGTAGGCGTATTGGGGGTTAGCGTGTAGCAGATGGACTCTCTCGACCAACGGGTCCGACTTGTGCACCCGCACGTGTTTTCGGAGCCGGTTGAGTCCGGGTGTTGCCAGCCAAGTCGGGAGCGAGGTCCCGGAGGTGGACTTCCTAGGAAAGACAGGGAGACGTTTGTGAGGTGTCTGATTGGTGGTCGTACAAAGCAGTGACTGGATGGAGTGGAGGGCCTCCTGGAGGACTTCTTGCCGGCGGGAGACTGGGAGGTTCCTGGACCGTAAGGCCAGTAGAACAGTCTTCTAGACCATTCCGTTCTCCCTCTCTACCTGTCCGTTTCCCCGGGGGTTGTAACTGGTCGTCCTGCTCGAGGCGATGCCTTTGCTGAGCAGGAATTGACGCAGTTCGTCGCTCATAAAGTAATAAGGAGAGATTGGATGGTCGGGTTATTTCCTTGGAACAATGAAGGATGAGGAGTGACTTAATCCCCCTCATCCTTCTAAACTCTATCGAGTACAGACCCAGTGTCCTCAACCATTCCTCACATGACAAGTCCTTCATTCTTATGAGCCTCCTCTGGACCTTTGAGAAGGTGGTGGTGAGCTGTCTTCATGAACCGCTGAAGTCCATGTGTTGAACATACACCCACAGTGCTGTTAAGCAGGAGTTCCAGGATTTTGACCCAGCAACAGTGAAGGAATGGCGGTATATTTCCAAACCAGGGTGGTGAGTGGGTTGGATTTCCATGTATCTGCAGTTCTTGTCTTTCTTGCTGGCAGTAGTCATGGGTTTGGAAGGTGCTGCCTAAGTAGCCTTGGTGAGTTGCTGCAGTGCATCTTGAGGATGGTACACACGGCTGCTACTGTACATCAGGAGTGTAAATTTGTCAGTGTGGTGCCAATCAAGCAGGCTGCTTTGTTCTGGATGGTGTCGCATTTCCTGAGTATATTGGAGCTGCACTCATCCAGGCAAGTGGAGAGTATTGCATCACATTCCTGACTTGCACCTTATAGATGGTGGGCAGGCTTTGGGGAGCCAGAAGGTGAGTTACCTACCGCAGGATTCCTAGCCTCTGACCTGCTCTTCTAACCACAGTATTTATATGGTGAGTCCAGTTCAGTTTCTGGTCAATGCAATGGTACCACCGCCGCCCCCCCCCCCCCCCCCCCCCCCCCAGGATGTTGATTCAGTGATGCTAATGCCATTAAATGTCAAGGTCCACTGGTTAGATTCTCTCCTGTTGGCGATAGTCTTCCTGGCACTTGTGTGGCGCGAATGTAACTTGCCACTTGTCAGCCCAAACCTGGATATTGTCGAGGTCTTTGTGCATTTGGACAGGGACTGCTTCAGTGTCTGAGGAGTCGCAAATGGTGCTGAACTTTATGCAGTCATCAGCAAACATCCCCACTTCTGACCATATGTTAGAAAGAAGGTCATTGATGAAGCAATTGATGATGGTTGGGCCTAGGACCACTTTGAGAAATTCCTGTAGTGATGTTCTGGGACTGATTTGATTGATCTCCAACAACCATAACCATCTTTCTGCGAGGTATGATTCCAACCAGTGGAGAGTTTTCCCCCTGATTCCCATTGACTCCAGTTTAGTTAGGGCTCCTTGATGCCACACTCGGTCAAATGCTGCCTTGGTGACAAGGGCAGTCACTCTCACCTCACCTCTGGAGTTCAGCTTTTTTGTCCGTGTTTGAACCAAGGCTGTAATGAGGTCAGGAGCTGAGTGACCCTGGCGGAACACAAACTGAGCGTTCGTGAGCAGATTATTGCTGAGCTAGTGCCGCTTGACAGCTCTGTTGATGACCCCTTTCATCAATACTTATGATTGCGAGTAGACTGATAGGGCAGTAATTGGCTGGGTTGGATTTATCCTGTTTCTTGTGTACAGGACACACCTGGGCTATTTTCCACATAGCCGGGTAGATGCCACTGTTGTAGCTGTACTGGAACAGCTTGGCTAGGGGCGCGGCAAGTTCTGGAGCACACGTCCTCAGTACTATTGCCGGTATATTGTCAGGGCCCATAGTCTTTGCAGTATCCAGTGCCTTCAGCCGTTTCTTGAGATCACGTGGTGTGAATGGTATTGGCTGAAGACTGGCATCTGTGATGCTGGGACCTCCAGAGGAGACCGAGACGGATCATCCACTCGGCACTTCTGGTTAAAGGTTATTGCGAATGCTTCAGCCTTGTCTTTTGCATGTATGTGCTAGGCTCCTCCATCATTGAGGATGGGGCTATTTGTTGAGCTATCTCATATAGTGAGTTGTTTAATTGTCCACCACCATTCACGATTGCATGTGGTAGGACTGCAGAGCTTAGATTTGATCCATTATTTGTGAAATCACTTTGCTGTGTCTATTGCAAGCTGCTCATGTTTGGTATGCATATAGTCCTGAGTTGTAGCTTCATCTCATTTTTTGGTATGGCTGGAGCTGCTCCTGGCATGCTCTCCTGCACTCTTCATTGAACCAGGGTTGATTCCCTGGCTGGGTGGTAATGGCAGAGTGGGGGATATGCTGGGCCATGAGGTTACAGGTTGTGGTTGAATACAATTCTGCTGCTGCTGATGGTCCACAGCACCTCATGTAGGCCTAGTCTTGAGTTGCAAAATCTGTTCGAAGTCTAGCCCATTTAGCACAGTGGTTGAACCACACGACACGATGGAGGGTATCCTCACTGTGAAGACAAGACTTTGTCTCCACAAGGACTGTGCAGTGGTCACTCCTCCCGATACTGTCATGGACAGACACATCTGCAGCAGGCAGGTTGGTGAGGATGAGATCAAGTATGTTTTACCCTTTTGTTGGTTCCCTCACCACCTTTCGCTGACCCAGACCAGCAGCTCTGTCCTTTAGGACCCAGCCAGCTTGGACTGTGGTGGTATGACTGAGCCACTCTTGCTGATGGACATTGAAGTCCCCCACCCAGAGCATGTTCTGCGCCTTTGCCACCCTCAGTGCTTCCTCCAATTGGTGTTCAACATGAAGGAGTACTGATTCATCACCTGATGGTGGACGGTGCGTGGTAATCAGCAGGAGGTTTCCTTGCCCATGTTTAACCTGAAGCCACGAGACTTCATGGGATCCAGAGTCGATGTTGAGGACACCCAGGGCAACTCCCTCCTGACTGTACACCACTGTGCCCCCCGCCATCTCTGCTGGGTCTGTCCTGCCGGTGAGATGGGCTGGCCAGCATGGTAGCACAGTGGTTAGCACAATTGCTTCGCAGCTCCAGGGTCCCAGGTTCAATTCCCGGCTTGGGTCACTGTCTGTGCGGAGTCTGCACTTTCTCCCCGTGTCTGCGTGGGTTTCCTTTGGGTGCTCCGGTTTCCTCCCACAGTCCAACGATGTGCAGGTTAGGTGGATTGACCATGCTAAATTGCCCCTTAGTGTCCAAAATTACCCTTAGTGTTAGGTGGGGTTACTGGGTTATGGGGATAGGGTGGAGGTGTGGGCTTGGGTAGGGTGCTCTTCCCAAGAGTTGGTGCAGACTCGATGGGCTGAATGGCCTCCTTCCGCACTGTAAATTCTATGACTGACATACCCAGGAATGGTGAGAGTAGTTTATGGGACATTGTCTGTAAGGTATGATTCTGTGAGTGTGACTATGTCAGGCTGTTGCTGACCAGTCTGTGAGACAACTCTCCCAACTTTGGCACAAGCCCCCAGATGTTAGTAAGGAGGACTTTGCAGGGTCGACAGGGCTGGGTTTGCCATTGTCGTTTCCGGTGCCTGGGTCGATGCCGGGTGGTCGTCCGGTTTCATTCCTTATTGACTTGTGTTGAGCGATTTGCTACAACTAAACACAACAGATTTCCCTCCATAAAGGAGCTGGATTCGCCGTTCCGCGCTCCCGGCAGCCAGCCAATGGGGTTTCCCATTGTGGGCACCCCCACTCCGTCGGGAAATCCTCGGGCGTGCGTGCACTGCCGGCGAAGCGGAGGATCCCGCCAACAGAGAATCCAGCCCCAGGTGTTTTAATTTGATTTTTATTGGATTCCACCATGTGCTGGGGTGAGATTCACACCCAGATCCCCAGGGAATTACCTTATGTATCTGGATTATTGCCCATCAGCTTCTGCAGGAGACAGTAACACTACACCACCATCTTCCCATATGCTTCCAATGTGCTTCCTTGGCAGTAAAGTGTTTTGAGAGTGTGAAAGGCCCTATACAAATGCAGGTTATACTTTTCTTGTCATAGCTTTGAATATTTTTATGATAAACATGATTCTAAAAGACTCCGACATTGTAATTTACGGAGATCATGTTTAGAAATTGACCTTGTTTCTAGACTTCCTGGAAATATGTTAATCCATAAAGACTGTGTAATTAAGCAGAGTGAGAAAATGTTATCAACCGCCAGGAAATAATAACCCTTTTTGGAATAATTTCTGTTTTTCCTTTGAAGACAGGCGTTGTAACCTGAAGCTCAGAGTCACAACTAATGTTCATATTTGTTCACAAAGGTTCCTAAGAAAGGGCAGAGAGACACAATTGAAGCAGACTTGAGGCGAGGGGAACTGAAAGTTCTTGCTGCACCAAAGTTTATATAATTCTGAACATCTGCCTATTGCAATGTTTCTAAGCACAAAGCCCTAGTTTAAACATACAAGCCACATGCGTGAATATTTGATTGAAAAAACAATTTATTCAATGCAAAAATGCATATATGAAATTTAAGTGTAAAAAAAAAACGTATTCACAGGATACCAGAAAGGTATAAACATAGAGAACTGCTGCACAACAGCAAATTGTAATTTAACGAGCTTATTACTGAAACTCCTTTCTGAGTTCCCAGTAAATCATTAATGTCAGTCACAGATGGTGCCCCGCAGCCCTGTCCCGCCGTGTCTGCTTCAGGAGGCATGTTTTCTGTACGATCCGCTCCTCGTTATCTGCCTTTTCACTTCTTTGAGCTGTTTCTGCTCCTTGCTGGGCTCTGTGGGCAGTTTGTTTTTCACCTCCGGCTGCTCCCCGGGCTCAGTGACCGCCGCGAAGGGCGAGCAGACCGTCTCCACCAACCCAATGACCACCCCGAAAAAGGTCAACATCGAGCCCAGCACATAGATCTTCACCATCTTCCGGTTGGGTCTTTGGGCCAGCATCTCTCTGGCGAAAGGGATCAACTCGTTCATAGTTTCCATCTCGGTTCCTTCATAAAATAAAATAAAACATTATGAAATTGATGCTGAACAAGCGACAGAAGATCTTCCACAACCTGATTTACTGCAAAGACTTTCCCTGACACCAACGGACTAAACAGCAACATTCCAGATAATATGCTATTCGGTCCTGACCAATAGCTCATTACTGCATCAGAAAATTCGTTTCTTTAAAAAAGACTCCAATATAAAGTTGTATTTGTCCATCTGAACCTATTTGAAATAATGATTTCTTTACCTTCTTTTTGATCAGGAAGTCACAGTGTGTCCACGGGCTGTTGTGTCTGCTGCCTGTCTCCAGCACTATAGCACAGTGTGGTGTGAGTTCCACACAGCTCCACTCCTGGGTTTATATACAGCTTCAGTAACATCACGTATTACACGTTCTCTGTTGGCCGGACCTCCCAGCAAATCTGAAGGTCAGTCACGTCCCGCAGCAAATAAGGGGAAAGGGCAACTTAGCGCCCTCGTTCCGAGAAGGCCCTGGAAATGCCGTCCCCAGTGTCGGAGCAGGAATCCTTCACTCAGCCCAACCAAGCTGACAACTGAACAGCTGGCTTTTTAGTTTTGAGAGGCAGAGAATTTAGCCAACTTTTAGTGGTAGAAAAGTCAGCTTCAAGTCAGTTGGTAGCACCTCCCCTGAATGTATCTGTAAATCCAAGACCACAGAAATGTTTCAGAACAAAAAACACGCAATTTGGCAAATTTAAAAACAAAATTCGACCAATGCAAGATGACAGTGCACAACGGTCCCCAATACCCATCAGCAGGAAATCCAACCACCCTCATAACCACCCTCAACGGTCCCCAATACCCATCAGCAGGAAACCCAACCACCCTCATAAGCGCTAATAGCTTCTTTTTGGCAGTTTTCAAACTTTCAATTCTGAATCTTGGATTTCATTGCCCCAAAGTGACAAAATCGCACCAAAAAAAATTGTCACCAGGTGGACCATCCTCCTGAACAAAATGGCTGGTCTGAAACAATTCACACTTCCTGAGTCCTGTGATTAGCAGCAGGCATCCCCCATCTCTGCCATTGCTGACCAGCCCTGTGACCAGCAGCGGGCAGTGGGGGGGCACGGCCATTTCCCCGTCACTGTGCCTACTGACCATCCCTGTGACTGGCAGCGGACAGTGGGGGGGCATGGCCAATTCCCCATCACTGTGCCTACTGACCAGCGCTGTGACCAGCAGCGGGCAGTGGGGGGGGCACGGCCAGTTCCCCATCACTGTCCCTGCTGACCTGCGCTGTGACCAGCAGCAGGCAGTGGGGGGGCATGGCCATTTCCCCGTCACTGTCCCTGCTGACCAGCGTTGTGACCAGCAGCGGGCAGTGGGGGGGCACGGCCATTTCCCCATCACTGTGCCTACTGACCAGCGCTGTGACCAGCAGCGGGCAGTGGGGGGGCATGGCCATTTCCCCGTCACTGCCGTTTTCCTCTCTCCATCGCCCAGCACAACCATTTCTTTCAATATTTCCTCTTTTAATACATTTCTGAAATGTCACCAACGTGATGTGTCATTTAATTGGAAGTTTGGGGTGAGGATGAGTGGATGGAGTGACCCTATTTTGGCACTTGCTCTTTCCAGCCCTGCCCAAGGTGTGGGGTGAACTATGGATGAAGGGGATTGTTAAAAGTATTAACTTGCTGCAGCCAGTGATGACTGCACATGCACAACATGAGCAGCAAATTCAGCCACATGGAAAATGCTTGAAATATTCAGCAGGTAAGGCAGCAACAATGGAGAGAAACAGAGTTAACATTTTAGATCGATCATGAACTTTCATCAGAACTGAGGAAAGATAGAAATGAGCAGCAATAAGTTTAGAGCAAGTGAAAATGAGGAGTATGGGGAAGAACACAAGGGAAGGTCTGTGGAGGGCAGAAGACGTTAAAATGACAAAAGGTTTCTGCTAATGTTCTATAATAGTGTCGATGGGCTTTAGAGTGGTTTCACAGGTCGGCGTAACATTGAGGGCCGAAGGGCCTGTACTGCGCTGTAATGTTCTATGTTCTATGGTAATGGGTAAAGAAACAAAATATACATCCAAACGGCATGTGAATGGCTGGACAGTGAATGAAGAAATAAAGAAAGGAGATAAAATGAAACAAGATAGAGACACAGATTATGATCTAAAATTTGCACATTCAATATTGACTCCAGAAGACTACAGCCCAGAGTTGAAAGATGGGGCGGATTTCTCCATCCCGCTGCACCAGATTTCTGGTTCAGCACGCCGTCAGTATTCTCCATTTTGTCGGCTGGTCAATGGGGTTTCCCATTGTGGGGCAACCCCGCACTGTCGGGAAACCCCCGGGCTGCCAGCAAAACTGAGAATGCCGACGGCAGAGAATTCAGCCCCAAGTGCTGTTCTTCAAGCTTCATTGGAACAGTATCACGGGCCCAAGGACACAAAGGTCATAGTGAGAGCAAGGTGGAGAACTGGAATGACAAGCAACGGGAACCTCAGAGTCACATTGGACTGAACAGAGATGTTTCACAAAACAGTCACCCGTTGGACTCCAAGAAGGAGCAGATGAATTATCTCCAGTGTCATGATCAATATCTGTCCCTCAATCAACATAACAAAGACCAATTCGCCGCTCATCATCACATTAGTCTTTGTCGGAGTTTGCTGAGTACTGATTGGGTGCTGCATTTCCTACACAGCAAATTAAAGTCTTCTTATTCTCAGTTTGTGGGAGCTGAGCATCCCTCAGAGAAGCAATGAGGAGGAGTGGCCCCATTTGTTCTATTTTTCCTCAGCGAGACATTCAAAATTCTAGTTATAATTGTATTTTGGTCTTGGAAACCATCATTGCCAAATCGCTGACTGAATTGCCCAGACTCCACATGAATGCAAAAACAGAAAATGCTGGACAATCTCAGCAGGTCTGACAGCATCAGTGGAGTGAGAAGGGAGCTCACGTTTCCAGTCTGGATGACTCTTTGTAATAAACATTAACTCCCTTCTCTCTCCACCGACGCTGTCAGGCCTGCTGAGATTGTCCTGTATTTTCTGTTTTTCTTTCAGATTCCAGCATCCGCAGTAATTTGCTTTTATTCTATATGGATGCATTTGAACAATAAGAGTCATTGATCAGAGGAAGGTCCCAAATTATAATATGAATCAGGGGCAGGAAGGAATATTGGGGTTGGGTAGCTATTTGGGTGCAACAGGATTCTGGATTAACACTGCAGTGAAGGTGAGGATTTGGTCAGGGTGTAGCCATCTGAGATGGCTACCTGCAAAGGACCATGTGAATTATGGCCAACACAGGACTCAGACAGCTACAGAGCTTCTGTGTATTTGAAATGCAGGTAGCTAGACCAGATCGAAACCCCTGCTTGTTTGCATTCTAAGAGTCCATTTCCCCAGAACAATAGAACTCCAATCAAGAAACCGGTACAGCCACAGACTGATCGGCGCCACTCCCTTTACTCAGAAAGCTCAACTGTCAAGGTCAATGACCTCTAAGGACCCGCCCAGCCACCAAGGCACCCGCCATTTTATTGGCCAAAATCGAAGGCAGTGATCAGAGCCCCTGTTAAACTATTGGGTCCAAGATCAAGGACTGCTCCAAAGAGCGTGAAATCCCAGAAGGATAAAAGGGGACACAGCCATGTGTTCTGCCTCTTTGGATCCGGCCTGTGCCAGCCTCCTTTGAATCCGGCCCGTGCCAGCCAACTATCAGGAACAGCCAGCCAAGTTCAAGACCAACGCTCGCCACCTGACGGATGACCCCAGCAGAGACAGAGCCACTTCTTCAAACCAGCCACGTGAGATCAAGATAAAGGCCTTATCCACTTGCACAGTGCCGGTCATCCTAAAGTTAAGTATAGGTAATTGTAGCTGATAGGTGTAGTTTATTGTGCTTGCATGTCGAAGTAACCCTTGTGTGTAAATAAACCATTGAACTGAATAACTGGTTCTGTGATCATTTGACCGATATACGGGAAAGCCTTGTGGTTCAGTAAGAGAAATAGAAACACTCACAGTATTGGCGACGCTGTTGGGATATAACATCATATTGTGACTTTAAAGAGCAACATTATTGGCGACTCGGATGGGATTCGATTTAGAAGTGACTTCCTCACTCCGAGGGAACCCACAAAACTTTGAAATCCAATTGCGAGAGAAAGAAAGAACCACAAGTGCAAGCCCATATCGACCAAATCACCGAATTTCGGAAGTGTGTACTAACAGGGATATAAGGTAAACTCGTTAGAATTGTGTAAAACTATCGAGAGATTGTGAACCGGAAAATAGCTCAGGCCAAACCCACTGTTCAAATCGCCGCCTTATTCCCCTGTCCCAAATTAAAAGGTAGGGAAAGAGAAATTAAAGTCGAGTAAGAGATATTAGAGGTAGAGCAAGAGATATTAGAAGCAATGGCCACTAAAGTGATGGAACGTTTAATGAACCCACAGGAACCCGAGGTCACTGTGACCAACAGAGCAGAACAATGCCCCATATGGGAGAAAGAGTTGAGGAAGTATTTAAAGGGGAAAGGATGGCCCCTTTGGTCCAATTTTTGTGCGAATGATGAGTCAGGTCCAGGAAGCATAGGACAAACTTGGTGGGCTAACCTAAGTGACGTGCATAAGAAAAATGTAGCAAAGGTCCGAAAGCCGATGGCAATAGTTCCACCTGGCACTCCACATTACCGAGCGCCCAAGAACTTCAGTGTCTAAGATTTGCAACTCTGTATGATGTTTCTCTCCTCCCTGATTATTTAATTATTCCACAGCCAACCTGCGCTTGTCACCTATAATGTGGAAATCTCCTCAGTTTTGTCCGTTCTCCTAAACAATAATATGATAAAGTAAAGGTAGAGATCTTTCCACTTGTTACAGAATCTAGAACTGGAGGTCTTAGATATAATATAGGGTTGAATGTTCTGACCCTTCCTGCCTGTGGGATTTACAGTTCTACCAATGGTGTTGCCCCATGGGGATTCCCTGCAGTGTGGACAGAGAACAACACAAAACGCCATTCACATTGCGAGGACTGGAAAATCCTGCCGCTGGTCAGTGGATGCTGCCTGCACTTGCTGGAAAACATGCTGCGGCGGGGGGTAGGGGGGATCAAAATCCCACCCTTAGACACTAATACATGTAATATGGAATTCAAGAGCCTTACGATCCAGGTGATGTTATAACTGGACGGGAAGATGCCATAATAGAACCCTGGCTCAAAAGACTGTAATATTTACTTTTTTAAATAAAACATGGGAGAACAGAGACACAGAACAGCTAATTAGTTTTAACAACAAGGAAAAAACATTTATTAAATATGAAAAAAAAAACTTTCCCCCTGAACAAATCCACACCAATTTTAGGCTTAACAGGGATTACAAAGTACATTTTAAATTGCAATGGTCTCATTAACACAAAGTCCCTCTTCAGCACACAAGATCAATGTGGGAAAATACACTCTTCACTCTGAACCCTGAGTGGCTGCCTCCTCTGCTGATTGCCACATGAGAGTTTCCAAACTTCACTCCCAAAAACAAACTGGAAAATCTTTTCTCAGAAGTATTCTTCCCCTTTGGGATTTGCATTCTGAAGTCTGGTGCAGATAGGGGCATGCGGGGTGAATAGCAGGAGAGAGCAAAATCGAGTATCAAGCCAGGCGTGAAACATTTTGCGATTCACCGGCATGGTCTCCATGGCGACTTCCAGATCTCGCACTACAATGGTGAGAATATCATTAACCCTCATTTGCATTCATTTAAATCTCATTAACGAGATTGAAGTAATTCTAATGCGGCGGCCTCACGGGAATTACCTGACTCCCAAACAGGAAGTCACACGGGCGTCGTTTAGTACACCTTTTCAATAATAATAATCTTTATTGTCACAAGTAGGCTTACATTAACACTGCAATGAAGTTACTGTGAAAAGCCCCTAGTCGCCACACTCTGGTGCCTGATGCTCACTGCAGTCCTGGGCCTTTATGCCACCAGGTAATTTCAGGGCTTGAGCAGTGACCTGTGTGGCATGTCACAATTTTCCACCCACAAGTGCACCCAGGAGGTTATGGATTTTCTGTATGCCCGGGCATCCAACAATATCAACTTCCAGCTGGACCAGGCTCACCAAGATTCCTGGGCTGCAGGACAGGATTTCCTGCCATTGCCGGGATGCCCCAGGTCCAGGGGCCATCGGTGGCACCATGTCACCCTGCAAGCACCGAGGCACCACCATTTCCCTCACAGGTGCCCACTCAGTGCTCCTCATTCTTCTTAGTCTTCTGTGGTCTACTGCCATGTCTGGTGCGTCTCCAGGTTGCACTTCAGAGGTGTAGATAATCTGCGGCTTCCCATGCCCTATGAGGGGCTGGTTTAGCACACTGGGCTAAATCACTGGCTTTTAAAGCAGACCAAGGCAGGCCAGCAGCACGGTTCAATTCCCGTACCAGCCTCCCCAAACAGGTGCCAGAATGTGGCGACTAGGGGCTTTTCACAGTAACTTCATTTGAAGCCTACTTGTGACAATAAGCGATTTTCATTTCATTTTCATTTTCATGAAGGGCCTTTGATGGCCTTGGCTGACATCCTTTGGAGGCTTGGTGTCGGAGATCCTCGCCCAATTTTACTGGTGTCACTGGCGTCACCGTGCCATCTTGTTCTGCCCACTGCTCTTGACATGTGGGACCTCAACAACTCACTTGAGGCAGATCATCTGGATGGAGGGTCAGTAGATCCTCACCTCTGCGGTACAAGCCAACCTCATTGTCGGTTACTGCTCTCCCCTCCGGCAACCCCGCGATCTATAGGGATCATTCCTCATCGGGAGTGAGGACACAAATTTATGGCACCCCCCACACTCTTCACCATTTCCCTCTTATTATGGGCTATCTTCTCCTGCGGGGACAAAGAGAGGGCCCTGTGAGCCACATTCTTGATAGGTGGGGGGCACTACAGTAGGTGACATGTGTGGACACAGCACCTAGATGTGAAGCGGTTATACTGATGGGTGTCGGGGTGGTTATGAGGGACAAGCACGGAGATCGGATGTGGGGAGGGCGCGAGGTGTCAGCCGGTATACTGAGGGGGTTTGGGGAATTCGAGGGGTGGCAGACTGAACTGATGTCAGGCGAGAGGTGGTAACTTACCCTTGAACTCGCTGGAGATTGATCGTCTTCTTCCGACATCATAGGATCAGAGAATTTACAGTGCAGAAGGAGGCCATTTGGCCCATCGAGTCTGCACCGGCTCTTGGAAAGGACACCCTATTTAAGCCCACACCTCCACCCCATCCACATAACTCAGTAACTCCACCTAATCTCTTTAGAAACTAGGGGTAATTTATCGCGGCCAATCCACCTAACCTGCACATATTTGGACTGTGGGAGGAAACCGGAGCGCCCGGAGGAAACCCACACAGACACAGGGAGTGTGGTGATGTGCATCAATGTAAATGCATGTAGGCTAGCTAGACACTAGAGGGAGCACCAGAAACATCACACACACACTCAACCAATAGATCAGTTAGATAGGACACGACTAATGGACATTCACGGTACACACAAAAGTGACACCACCACAGGAGGGAATTACACCAACCCATATATAAAGGACACCACACACATGATCTGCCTCTTTCCAGTGGAGACAGTCAGTGAGTACAGATACAGGGTTGATTCAATATCACTCCCACCACATGGATTGCAGCAACTGGTTAGTCAGTCTGGGTAGCTATAGTAGGATTAGCAGTAGTGTCGAACCCGAGTAATAGAAGTGTAAATAGTTTAATAAACGCGTTGAAGTTATCTCCACGTCTGAACCTTCCTTTGTCAAGTGCACCACAAGGAAGCCGCTTATGTTACACCTGCAACATAACAACTCATGGTTACAGGACTGAACTGTTTCAATCCATATAGCCATACCTCAGCGTACAGTGACAACCAGCAACGATACCCAGGCAAGATGTTCGAGATCCGGGTTCCGCAGCAGCTCCAGTGACACGGCGATCTCCGCGAAAACTGGCGGGTATTCCGGCAAATGTTTGAAATCTTCCTGGTAGCAGCCGAACTAGAAGACGTGGCCGATGCTGAAAAGACAGAGCGTCTGCTCATCATCGCCGGTGCCAGAGCAGAAGAAATCTTTTTTAATTCAAGTTCTCCAAGGGTCAAAATAGGAGCGACTTCCAGGCAGTCCCGGACAAATTCGGCAAATACTGTGAGGAAAACACAATCCAACCAGCAAGAAAAGGTAAGAGAAGCGCCAGTACTCACCTCGAGGCCGAGATCTCGGAGCAGAGAACAATTTTGATCGTTGGCCATCTTTCTAAAGGGACTGCACTGGCACAGTTGCGCGAGAAGCGCACAGAACGGGAAGGTCCGTTTGCACATGCGCGAGATGCCACGCATGCGCAATCACGAAAATGGCCACCGGTACAGGAACAACGATTTGCACAAACACTTCCTACGTATGATGTCACACGCGTCGTGCGTCAGAGGCCCCGGACCACGCCCATTTAAAGGGGAAACGTCCTAAATCAAAGAAAAAAATCTTTTAAAGCCGTAAAACAACCTTCCTTCAACTGGAATGACAGCACAATGCCTCAAATTGAACCAGGAAATGAAATTAACCTCCGAAGAACCCTGCAACAAGCAGTTACCTACGCCCAAACCGATGATTCTGACCTTGAATACTTCAAAACCGACCTTTACGTTTTCTCTGGACCTTGCGAGCCCAATGCCAGCTC